>NW_015164229.1:263473-289299 GCF_001447785.1 Gekko japonicus
ATATGATGCCGTAGCATTCCCACCACTGGAACCAGATAGAAGCATAGCCCATGTTTGAGAGGTGGTGGGATGTGACAGTGACAGGGCTAGGTCATTGGTATGCATGTCATACCCCCAAGAAACCATCTGTACTGATGCAGGCCCTGTTGTGTTTTGGCATGTGGTGCTAACCACAGAGTGTAGCTAGTGCGCTTCCACGTTCGCTTAGCATTGGATGCCGCTGGTGGTGTCAGCCTCTCAGTTTGCACCTGGAATCGGAGCACTGCGAATCTAGGAGGGAAACGAAGGATTATATCTTCGTCCATCTATTTTATCGAAATAAGTCTACGCTAGCTATTACCATTCATTAGGTACTTCTGTACATATCTGGCTAAAGTGTGTGCTCGGACACTTAGCCAAAAATGCCAGTTGAATGTGTGAAATATACTTTGAACAGAGGGTGTCCATTGGTCCATCCATTTCTATTTATTTATTTAAAATATTTATACCCTACCTTTCTGTTTTCGGCTCAAGGTGGCTTAGAAATCCAAGATTAAAACATACCCCCTTGGCTTCCCCCCCGATGACTGCAGCTTCTCCCACCCACCCCCGTCAAGTCACAACAGACTTATGACAACCCCATAGGGAAGGAGTGTCGAACATAAAGTCCAGGGGCCGGGAATGGCCCGTCCGGGGCTCTTACCCCGTCCAAAGCAACTGGCATGTATGGAAATGTAAGGTATTCCCCCTTTGAGAAAAACTAATCTTGCATATGATTAAATACATTTATTAGGGCTTTTGTGGGCTCCCCAGTAAATTAGTTGCTTTCATTGCCAGGAATCAATTGCTTTTGTTTGTATTTTGAGTTAAAAAAAAATAATAAATTGGGTTTTCCTGTGTCCTTATAAAGTTTATATCTCCAGTATCTGGCGTTACTTTTTATGACACACAGGGTCCAGCTCGACAAAGTGACATTTATGTCAGATCTGGCCCTTGTAATAATTGAGTTCGACACCCCTGCCATAGGGTTTTCAAGGCAAGAGACATTCAGAGGTGGTTTGCCATTGCTTGCCACTGATGGTGACCCTGGTATTCCTTGGTGGTCTCCCATCCAAATACTGACCAGGACTAACCTTGCTTAGCTTCCAAGGTCTGATGAGATCAGGCTAGCCTGGGTTATCCAGGTCAGGACTACGACAGTCTACCCTCCATCAAAGAAGAAGAAGAAGAGATTGGATTTATACCCCACCCTTCACTACCCAAAGGTGTCTCAGAGCGGCTTACAAACTCCTTTCCCTTCCCCTCCCCACAACAAACACCCTGTGAGGTAGGTGGGGCTGAGAGAGCTCTTGACAGAAACTGCTCTTTTTCAAGAACAGCTCTTATCAGAACTACGGCTTGCCCAAGGTCATCCAGCCAGGTGCAAGTGGAGGAGTGGGGAATCAAACCCGGTTCTCCCAGATTAGAGTCCGCACACTTAACCGCTACACCAAACTTAACCACTACACTCAAAATCTCTCACAGACAAAATTACGTTACAGCACCTCCTAGAAACTAATAGGGAGGATACCTCCCCACCTCCTTAGGGATCCTGTTCTATAGGATGGAGGATACCATATAAAAATGTAGGCTCCGGTGGATGCAAGGTGAGCAAGTTTCTAACCCTTGTGAATGCCTAGGAAGGCTTGAAAGTGTGTGGAAGAAGTCCCTGTAGAAATATCAGACACCAGGGTGGCAGGTAAGGGGGTTGTCTGTAAGATTTCCAATGATTGGGTTGGGGAAGTAGAACCACGGTGTCAAACTCATTTCTTACGAGGGCCGGATCTGACATAAATGCCACTTTGTCGGGCTGGGGCATGTTTGCCTTAAAACGTAATGCCAAGTACCAGAGATATAAACTGTATAAAGGACAGCAGCTGGTAAGTTCTGAGTTGGTGTATCTTCACTGCAAGGCCCTCTGGGCTGGGAAGGGGGTGCAAAGGAAAACCCATATGGGCGGACTGGAGAGCCAGTGGTGCAGCGCTGGGCAGACTCTCCCATGCTGCATGACTGCTGCAGACGAGGTGGTTCCACCATGCTGGAGCCACAATCAGAGTGGCTCCGCCCACTCCTCCCTGATCAGTCTCCTGTTCCCTCAATTGCACTAGTAGTTGCTTGCAGGCCTCATGAGAGCCCTGGAAGGGCTGGTTCCAGCCCCCGGGCCTTATGTTTGACACCCCTGGAGTAGAGCTTTGGTGCACAGACATCTTCCTCCCTGGCCTCATTTGAATGATCTTTCCAGCTTAGGGTCAGGATTTCGACCACATGCAAAATTCTAAGGGATTTTGTTTGTTTTGTTTGCAAATTAAGCCAGGAAGCGAGCCGTGGATCTCTCGCATCCTTTAATTTACTTGTGCTCGTGAGTTGTGGACGGTGAGCAGCGTCAGTGATGTTTTGTCCTGGTCCCTGATTGGACGAAGGTGTCCAAAGTCTCATAGATTTAAAACAAAAGGTCCCTTCTCCTAAGCTGCTGCATCGGGTTCACCAGCCTGGTCGGTCTCTGCTCTCCCGAAAGAGCTCCTTTCCCGAGATTTCCATGCCTGATTAATTGCCACAGTTTGCTGGATAAGAATAAAGACAAATGATTATTTAAACCTGCTTACATACCATGACTTTCCTCCCTCGATCTGTGCTAGAGTGCCAGTTGATGAAGACGGAGCGACCCAAACCGAACACATTCATCATCAGATGCCTCCAGTGGACCACAGTAATTGAAAGAACGTTTCATGTGGAGACTCCAGAGGAGCGGTATGTTCTCTCCTGACTTGAATGCAGAAGCAACTTGCGAAAGCAGATGCAAATGTTCAGCATTATTAGTGCGAGCCGCCTTCTCGGAGCTTGCTTTTCCTTTTTTTTTTTAATAATTGCTCTGGTGTTGTGGGTTTTAGAGTTTCATTTCCTATGAAGTTCACTTTTGTGGATGTCAGTGGGAGGCATGTGGCGGAGAAGAGGATGGAGAAGGAGCTCGCTGCTGGATCTGGCTCGGATCCAGGCTAGATGATTTCGGGGGTGCGAATATTTCTCTCCACGGAGCATGATGTTCTCGCGTCCTCCCTCCTGCGGAAGCCTGGAATGCACCCCCAATCTCTCTTTTGGCCCCCAGAACACAATTTCGGTGGAGGGAATTTCAGACTGCTGCAGGAGGGAAGGGGGGGGGGATTGCACTTTGTGAGTGGAAACTCTTGTGCCTGCAGACACTTTTAGCTTGGATCCAACCCTCCATGTGTGCACACACATGGCTAGATGCAGGGCTGTTTTTTCTGGGGGAATGTGGTGGAACGGAGTTCCTGAACCTCTTCATGTAAACAACATTTTCAAAAAAATGTTTAAGAGTTTATGATATTGTTGCAAAGAACCCCATGTGTTTCTCCTTCATTTCCCTCTTGAGAGTTTCGGCACCTCTTTTCCCAGACAAAAAGCCCGGGATTAGGTGCATCATTCACTCATTCAGGTTTGGGACGGGCATTAAATCTGGTAGCCAGTACGACCTGTGTGAAATCCATGTGCCTGTCTCCAAGTTAGGATTTAAAATATTTTAGGAATGCTCGGAGTGATTCCAGATGATGGGGCTGGTTATCCCCTTTCCGTTCTTTATTTAAGGAAATCTACACAGCACATAGGCTTTTATTTTATTTTATTTTATTTTATTTTATTGAGTTTTAATAATTTTTATCAAACCCCCTCCTCTCCCCTCCCCCCGGAAAGGCGCCTCTCCTCCTTCCCGCCCCCCTCCTTGCGTGGCCCCTCTGGCAAAAGGCTCCGCAGGCTTAACCCTTCCAGCGCTGCAGAGACATGAAAAACGCCTCCTGCCTTCTCCCGGAGGAGAGTTCCCGAGTGGGTCTGAAGCGGTGGAATGGACTTTCAGACCACAGAAGGGTTTATTTAAGGTGTGCGCTTTCGTGTGCCTGGATGCCAAGAAGTGTGCCTGGCAGACCAAACCTCCTACCTTGGGTAAACTCGCGTTGGTCTTAAAGGTGCCACTGGACTCAAAGTTTGCTCTCCGTGAGGAGTTTCAGTCAGTTTCAGCTTCAAGAGTCCCACTCGGGCCTCCCAATCTCCTCCCCTGCTCCCTGTCTTGGGCCCGGCCGATCTCCTATCCCCAACCCACCCCGGCTCCGGCGGCGAGGCCTGAGTGCCTTCCAGCCGCCGGCCCGCCAGTTCCCAGAGCGTTCTCTGCGCGTGCGCAGGGAATGCTCTTTTAATTATTACTTTTTACCTAATGTAAATATTTTTTTCAACTTTTAGCATTTTTGTGCACACGTGGGGACTGGCCCACGTGTGCACAAACCTGCCCCAGCCCCCCAGCTGCCCCCGGAGCGCTGATTTAGCGATCCGCACTCCGGGGGCAACTTGGCTATTAGATATATAGATAACCATGGTTGAAGTACACGAGAACGAAAAACATTCAATGCTTTAGGAAGAGACGACTATAATTTAAAATGTGAGGTTGATCTGGCTGCCATATCTGTCACCCCATTGATGGCTGGGGTTGATTCGGCTGATCCGGCTGGTGCCCCCTACCTCCCTCACTGCTCCATGTGCATCCCGGAAGAGGACAGCCATCCCAGACGGGAGGAATGTACCATTCTTCGGTCAAGGGTATACGATAGCTGTGCTCCCCTGGTAGAAACTAAAAAAGCAAACCCTCAAGGTTATTCTCTTTTAAAGATTCCGGTATCCAGGAGACCTGCATACTTTGGGTAATTTCTCTTTCTGTGTTTTTCCTCCACAGCCTCCATATCTGAGGCCTTGTTCTGTGTTTGACAGGTGCAAGAGTGATTGGGTGTGTCCCCCCCCCTCCAACGGTGGTTCCCACTCCTCTGACAGAGGTTCAGCACTCCTGTGTTTAGTATTAGTTAGGGGTGTAAATATTGTTTTTAAAAGCAGCTGTTTAAACAGTAATTAGAAACAGCCTGTGATACGGGGAAGGGGGACTGACCCTACAAAGCCACTCGGTTTCCAATGACTCTCCAGCTCATTATGGAGGTTCTTACTGTTTAAATGTTTATCAGAATAAATAAATTATAAGCAGATCTTTGTCATTTTTATCATCTAATCGTTTTACAGCCCCAGTACTTGGCATTTGCATTTCGTATTTGTATTTTTTTTTAATGATGCCATCTCTTTCCCTTCGGTCATGGAGGTTCAGAGTGGTCTACAAACTTATGCACTGATAAACAGAGTGAAAAACTAGACACTAAATTTAAAAAAGGGCAATGGCCCTGTCTTGGATAGCCCAGGCAAGCCCGATCTCATCAGATGTCAGAAGCTAAGCAGGGATGACCCTGGCAAGTACTTGGATGGGAGACCTCCAAGGAATACTAGCAGTCGGGAGGTGGGGGCAGGCTTTACTCAGCCACCTCTCTGAATATCCTCCAGGCCCCCAGTAGGGGTCAGTTACCAGAGGTTGCCATGACTTCCAGGTGCTCACACATGCACATGCACGTATTTTAAAAATGCAAAAACAAAAGGGGGGGGCAAAGAGTTCACAGTGCCTCCCATGGCCATTTCAGCAGGGGCTTTTGCAGGTGCCAACGAGCAAATGGGCAGAATCAACAACTGCCTGTACACGTGCAGTCTCCGTCTCCGTTGCAACTCCTGCCTTGTGGAAAGGCCTGCACGAGGTCAGGGAAGCTCCCACACTCCTAGATTTCTGCAAACCGTGCAAAAACAGAACTATTCAAGAGAGCTTTTCTGCATGGGTAATAGGATTGCACTGTACAAAACAGTTCACAAACTTACTTGGATAAATGGTATAAGAACATAAGAGGTCATATTGGATCAGGCCCACCATCCAGTTCAACACTCAGTCACACAGAGGCCAAAAAAAACCCCAGGTGCCATCAGGAGGTCCACCAGCAGGGCCAGAAGCCCTCCCACCGTGTTCCCTCAAGCACCAAGAAGACAGAGCATCACTGCCCCAGACAGAGTATTCCATCTAGACCTTTTGGCTAATAGCCACTGATGGACCTCTGCTCCATATGTCTATCCAATCCCCTCTTGAACGTGTTTATGCTTGTAGCTGCCACCACTTCCTGTGGCGGTGAATTCCATATATTAATTACTCTTCGGCCCCTTGTTTTCGCCGCAAACCCCATGGCAGGCTAAACCTTTTAAACCATTCTCTCTTGCCTGTACCTCTCACCCTGAGAGCCAGTACAGTGTAGTGGTTAGGAGTGTTGTTGAATTTTTAAAAATCTCTTCTATGCTTGGCTTCCCTGGTCTGTTTCCCACCCCCGTCTCCTGCGCCTGTACACGTGCAGTCTCCGTCTCCGTTGCAACCCCTGCCTTGTGGAAAGGCCTGCCCGGGGAAGTCAGGGAAACTCCCACTCTCCTAGATTTCTGCAAACCGTGCAAAAACAGAACTATTCAAGAGAGCTTTTCTGCATGGGTAATAGGATTGCACTGCACAAAACAGTTCACAAACTTACTTGGATAAATGATATAAGAACATAAGAGGTAATATTGGATCAGGCCCACCACCCAGTCCAACACTCAGTCACACAGAGGCCAAAAAATCCCCCAGGTGCCATCAGGAGGTCCACCAGCAGGGCCAGAACTTCAGAAGCCCTCCCACTGTGTCCCCCCAAACACCAAGAAGACAGAGCATCACTGCCCCAGACAGAGTATTCCATCTAGACCTTGTGGCTAATAACCACTGATGGGCCTCTGCTCCATATGTCTATCCAATCCACTCTTGAACGTGTTTATGTTTGTAGCTGCCACCACCTCCTGTGGCAGTGAATTCCATATATTAATTACTCTTCGACCCCTTGTTTTCGCCGCAAACCCCATGGCAGGCTAAACCTTTTAAACCATTCTCTCTTGCCTGTACCTCTCACCCTGAAAGCCAGTACAGTGTAGTGGTTAGGAGTGTTGTTGAATTTTTTAAAAATCTCTTCTATGCTTGGCTTCCCTGGTCTGTTTCCCACCCCCGTCTCCTGCAACTTAAGAACATGAGAAGCCATGCTGGATCAAGCCAACGGCCCATCCAGTCCAACACTTTGTGTCACATAGTGGCCCTAATCCAGGTGCCATCAGGAGGTCCACTATCAAGGCCAGAACTCCAGACTCCCTCCCACTCTTGCCCCCCCCCAGCACCAAGAAGGCAGAGGATCACGGCCCCAGATATAGCGTCCCAACTATACCTTGTGGCTAAGAGCCACTCATGGACCTCTGTTCTTAAGAACATAAGAGAAGCCATGTTGGATCAGGCCAATGGTGAGAGCCAGTTTGGTGTAGTGGTTAAGTGCGCGGACTCTAATCTGGGAGAACCGATTTTGATTCCCCACTCCTCCACTTGCACCTGCTGATGTGACCTTGGGTCAGTCACAAGCTCTGGCACAGCTGTCCTTGAAAAAGAGCAGTTTCTGTCAGAGTTCTCTCAGCCCCACCCACCTCACCGGGTGTCTGTTGTGGGGAGGGGAAGGGAAAGGAGTTTGTAAGCCGTTCTGAGACTCCAAGTGAAGGGTGGGGTATAAATCCAATCTCTTCTTCTTCTTCCAATCCAACACCCTGGTTCACACAGTGGGCAAAGCCCAGGTGCCATCAGGAGGGCCACCAATGGGGCCAGAACTCCAGAAGCCCTCCCACTGTTGCCCCCCAAAACTGCGGTCTATACTACTGTGTATAGCTTATATAAGTGGGATCCTATTTGTAATTTCTTTATCGCTTAATGTATCATAAACTATGTTTCGGTTCTTTCTGGTGGTTCCAGACTTCTGAAATCCTAATGTGTCAGTTATTGAGTGCCCCATTTTCTTGCATTATTACAGTTTTACATAGTATATATTGTAAAAGCTGCTTGAGAACATGAGTGGGAAGGCCGATGATGGGTTGACATGCCACTCCCCTCATCTGTTGGTTTGTTATTAACGCCATGTTGCTGCCTCGTTTTTTTTTTTCTTAGGGAAGAATGGACAAAAGCCATCCAAACAGTAGCAGACAGCCTAAAGAAGCAGGAGGAAGAAATAATGGATTTTCGATCTGGTTCCCCCAGTGATAATTCAGGTGCTGAAGAAATGGAAATTTCTATGACAAAACCAAAACATAAAGTGGTAAGTGTTGTGTTAAGGTAGACGTCCCCCCCCCCTCCATTTCCATTATTAGCAGCTTTACTGAAGTCTAATATCAGGAGAGGCTAGGTTGAAGACTCCACGCGCTACCATTGTGGTTTTCAGAGAGCTAATTACTGTCAAACTAGTGTTGGGAAAACCTAGCTCCAAATCTCTGCTTTGCCACGGAGCTCACAGAGTGACCGCGGGCTGGGGCATAGCCATGATTTTCCCAATTGGAGTGCACGTATATAAGTCGGGGGGGGGAGCCCGGGTCGACCGGGTTTCTTCCTGCTTCTTTCAGCCGCAGGAGGCATGAAGCTGCAGAGCAAAGTTTGAGTCCAGTGGCACCTTTAAAACCAACAAAGTTTTGTTCTGGGTGTACTGCAAGACTGAGCAGTTTTTATCCTTTTATTTCAGTTGTGTATTCTGGGAGGCTGCTGGAAAGGTTGCCGCCGTGATCTGTAAAAGCACAGAATCTTTCCAAGCTCTTGGTCCTATTCCTTTGTTTATGTGTTTTCGGAAGCCTTCCTGCAAGCGTCTAACCCTCTTAAATCCTGTCCTCAACAGACTATGAATGAATTCGAATATCTTAAGCTGCTGGGGAAAGGCACCTTCGGGAAGGTTATTCTGGTGAAAGAGAAAGCGACGGGACGGTATTACGCTATGAAAATCCTGAAGAAGGAAGTAATTGTAGCAAAGGTGGGACACAGGACTTTTCCAGGTTCTTCTCCATTGGCCTCAGTTCTTGTTGAGTGAGAAGAGGTGGAGCAGGAAAGAGGAAACAAGGCAATACATGGCCAGCAAGATCGGTATCTTCTAGTGGCTCAGGCCAGCAAGCTAGGTTGACTGACAGGGAGTACCACCTGACCTAATCTGACCGATTGGTGCCAGGAGGCTTCCATTAATGGTGTGGCTGATTTCCTGCAGTTTGTTGCTGTGGCTCAGACTGGAGTGATGCATGGACTGAATCCCTGCCTGATGCTTCCAAGGTCATGAGTTCAAGACTCCATGTGGGCTCATCCTGAAAGTCTTTTTCCTGTTAGCTTGGTTCTTTTGCAGCAATCTTTATTTTTAAAAAAATCCCTTCTGTCCGTGAGATCTGTTTTTCCTGCGAAGAGGTACTTTGACCTTTAAAGGCTTCATACTGTTCTGCAAAGTTTTCAGGAAAGGCTTCATACTGTTCTGCAAAATTTTCAGGAAAGGCTTCATATTGTTCTGCAAAATTTTCAGGAAAGGCAGTTATGTATACAGAACATTTCTAGGCCACCTCTCAGGGTAAGGGAAGCAAGTCTAGAGAAGAGAGCGGCTGCCTTGCTCTTCAGCACCTCCCTTGCCCGTGGCCAGAGGTGGTATTGCAGCTACCTGATGAGCAGGGATAAAATGAAACAAGGAAGCAACAGTGTTCCTAGAGAACTCCTCAAGATGAGTTAAAACAGTCCCCAGTGTGGGACCTGTGGGCGCCATGGCGCCTGCCAACACCCTTCTTGTTGCCTGTCAAGTGTTTTTAGAAAGGGGATGCGCCCAGCGGGGCTTCTGATTGGCCATTGGAGATCCAATTGGCAGTGCCGATTAAAATAATGTTGTTTCCATGGCCGCTCTTTCCCAGCATATTTAAAAAATTATACCCCACTTTTCTCTACCTTTAAGGACTCTCAAAGTGGTTTACAGTTGCCTTCCCTTCCTTTCCCCCCAACTGTCTCCTTGTGAGGTAGGTGGGGCTGAGAGAGTTCTGACTCTGAGAGAACCGTGACTGACCCAAGGTCACCCAGCTGGTTATTCTGGTGTATGTGTTCGGCTCCACCTCCCACCGTGGCCATTTTGTGGTTGCGCCCACAACCCTGTGTCAGAATTCTAAATGGTTGTGGACCCCTGAATTTAAACAATGCTATAAAATCTTAAAGACAAGCCGGAAAAAGACAAGCTTGGGAAATTAAAAACAACATAAAACAACATTCAGCCGCCTAACGTGATATCCATAAAAATGGCACTAGAGCTAGAGGCAGACCATAAAACCAGGTGCATAAAAAGTTCAGAAGCCTGGGGAAGAAGATATTCTTTGCCCTGACACCTGAAAGACAGTAATGTAGGTGCCAAGTCAGCCTCAAGCATTCCAAAGGTCATGTGCCTCCGCTGAAAAAGACCTGTCTCTAGTTCCACATCCCTAACCTCTGCAGGTAGGGGCACAAAGAGAGCTTGGTGTAGTGGTTAAGAGCAGCGGACTCTAATCTGGAGAGCTGGGTTTGATTCCCCACTCCTCCTCCACATGAAGCCAGCTGGGTGACCTTGGGCCAGTCACAGTTCTCTCAGAGCTCTCCCAGCTCCACCTACCTCACAGGGTGCCTGTTGTGGGGAGAGGAAGGGAAGGCGATTGTAATGCCACTTTGAGACTCCTTAAAGGTAGAGAAAAGCAGGGTATAAAAACCAGCTCTTCTAATCTGGAGAGCCGGATTTGATTCCCCATTCCTCCTCCACATGAAGCCAGCTGGGTGACTTTGGGCCAGTCACAGTTCTCTCTCAGCCCCACCTACTTCACAAGGTGCCTGTTGTGGGGAGAGAAAGGGAAGGAGATTGTAAGCCGCTCTGAGACTCCTTTGGGTAGCGAAGAGCGGGGTATAAAAACCAACTCTTCTTCTCCTCTAAGGAGGATCTGAATTGGCAGGTGGGACGTTACCACTGCTGTTGTATCCACAGTTATAAATCTTGCATATCGTTTTTGTTGGAGCCATTTTGTTACCTCCCACCCTCTCTTTCTTCTCCATTTATACTCTCAGCTGCCTCTGTGTGCAGCTCTGTCTTTCTCTCTCCCTTTTTCTCTGATCACCTTCCCTTGTCAGTGGGCTATATTGGGGAAGAGGGAAGGGGGGGAGAATGGGTGGTGGCGTTAGTTTCCAGTTACATTTACTGTCCTGTGAGAGCCAGTTTGGTGTAGTGGTTAAGTGCGTGGACTCTAATCTGGGAGAACCGGGTTTGATTCCCCACTCCTCCACTTGCACCTGCTGATGTGACCTTGGGTCAGTCACAAGCTCTGGCACAGCTGTCCTTGAAAAAGAGCAGTTTGTGTCAGAGTTCTCTAGGCCCAACCCACCTCACAGGGTGTCTGTTGTGGGGAGGGGAAGGGAAGGGAAGGGAGTCTGTAAGCCGCTCTGAGACACCTTTGGGTAGTGAAGGGCGGGGTATAAATCCAATCTCTTCTTCTTCTTCTCTTCTGTGTGAGGTAAAAATCGTAATTAAAAAAAATACTCCGTGTAACCATTGTTTATTCGTTGGGTTTCACCGCAGGATGAAGTGGCACATACCCTGACAGAAAACCGGGTTTTACAGAACTCTAGGCATCCTTTCTTAACAGTGAGTATTTTATTTATTTAAAACATTTCTCTGCCACCTTTCCACCCAAACAGGGTCCCCAAGATAGCGAACACCAAAAAATTTAAATATTTCAACACTTAAAGAACGCATTTAAAGTAAAGTCTGTATAAAATTATTCAATCAAGACACATAATTATGGACACACATATTCTTTCATGTGTTCTTCCTTAAGAAAAACGTGTGAGATTGGGAGGAGGTTGACGACTCTACATTCACACAGGTTCAATTCCTTGCTCTGTCGCAGAAGCTGGCTGGGTCACCACAGGCCAGTCGCGCACACTCGGCCTAACCTACCTCACAGGGTCGTTGTGAGGAAAAAGTAGAGGTGAGGAGAATGATGCAAGCTGCTTTGGGGAGACAGGCAAGGTATAAATAAAGTTAATGTCATATTTTTTTTAAGAAATGTGTATGTGAAGGGAAGGTGTTGCTCACAAAATAAAATACTCAGAGGATACAATCCAGAGTCCAGCATGGCTTCAGCTGCCCGACTTCTGTCCAGTGCATTTTAAGGGCCGGCGTCTCCTCCTGCTCTGGATTGGGTCAGTTCAAGCCTTGGGCTTGTGCCTTTCCAGGCACGCGTCAAAGTAGGGATGCAGTTCTGGTTTTGTAGGGTGCATGCCAACCGTTGTTCGCTGGGTCGGACATAATAGCCTCTGTGGTTTGACTAAAACAAGAAGTGAGGGAACGAATTGACAGGCATCAGGGGAAGAGGATTGGGATGTTAGAGTTTTGAGAACATCAGAAGTGCCCTGCTGGATCAGATGAATGGTCCATCTAGTCCAGCATCCTGTCTCAGACAGTGGCCAGCCAGTTCCTCTGGAGGTCCATCAACAGGGCAGAGAGGTCAAGGCACTAAGCCTCTGACTCCCAGAGCCAGGAGGCACCATCAGGGGAAGGCCTCGGCCTCTATGCCCTGTTGTTGGCCCTCCAGAGGAACTGGCTGGCCACTGTGTGAGGCAGGATGCTGGACTAGATGAACCACTGGTCTGATCCAGCAGGGCTCTTCTTATGTTCTTATTGGAGAAGGCCTCGGCTTCTGTGCCCTGTTGTTGGCCCTCCAAGGGAACTGGTTGGCCATTGTGTGAGGCAGGATGCTGGACTAGATGGGCCACTGGTCTGATCCAGCAGGGCTCTACTTATGTTCAAGACCTTCCCTTGATGTTGCCTCCGGGCATTGAGATTCAGAGGCGAATTGCCTCTGACTGTGGAGGCTCCCTGTAATCACTGTGGCTAGTAGACAGTGACACTGATAAATCTCTCTCCAGGAAGCTGTCGGATCCCCTTTTAAAGCTATGCCTCTGGCCATCACTACATCCTCCAGCAGCGAATTCCACATTTTAATCACTCACTGTGTATAGAAGTATTTCCTTTTTGTCCATCCTGAATAAGAAGATTGGGAATGTTGTGTCTGGATATGTGTTTACAGCGGGGCACGGCAATATATCAATAGCAAAATGGGATTATAGTGTGTACTAGGTTTTTAGGTACACCGCCTTTCTCTGCATCTGACAAAGGGAGCGTTGGCTCTTGAAAACTTATACTCTGGAAATCTACTGGACTCGGCTCTTGCTCGTCTTTCTCTGTGTACGTCTTCCCCCCCCCTTTTTAAATGCCTTTCTAATGGAGTGTTCCCAAGCTCACCAACACACCTCGCAAGTTTCAGAGACATCCCTGACTCGAACGGATCTCTCCCTCCCTCCATTGTTACCTTTCGGAAAGTCCCCGGTTCTCAGCAAGTGTTTCCGAATGTGCCAGACTTGAATTTGCGGCTTTGTTTAAGCAGCTGGCAGGTTCGGTGGCTGTGCCGGCCTGGTCCACAAGAGAGAGCTTTGTTCTCTTATCTCTCTTTCTCCGGTCAACATGTGGAATGTGATGGGGGAGAAATAGCACCTGATTACTGGTACGAGCAGTACTAGAGAGTCTGTGCTTGGACCAGCGTTGATGAAACAGCCGCCCGTCTCCTCTCTCTCACTGTTCTAACTCTGTTGTTGTCGTCGTTCTCGTCTTCCCCCACTCCAGGTCCCCTATTTTGAATCCGTGCCTTTGATTTTAGAAACCCGTATCTGAAAACCATGATTGTTAATGGCCTATGAGGACATTATGTACATATCTGCTGGTTGCGTCTCATAATAAATCAGGGGAATGTTTCCTGGTAGATTGTGGCTGATTACTCTGGGGACTGCCAGGCTATCCAGGGGTAGTCGGCTCTTGACTAACTTGCTAACACCAGAGTCACATAACAGGCATTAAAGGGGCTCAGTGAAACCAGTCTGAATCCAGAGCCCCATACTCACCTTTGTTGCTGCTCTTCCATCACTTAGGAGGCCATTGGGAAGGGTGCATTGTGGGGCACTGTTGCTTGGGCAGGCGCCATCTGTTGGGCAGATGGCACCATCCTGCATCAAGGTCACCCCGTAGTGAAAAGTGCCTTGTCCCCCATTGGAACCCATGGAGGAGGGGGGCACCTTCTTTGGGGGCCCATAGAATTGGACCCCCTGGTCCAATCTTTTTGAAACTTGGGGGTTTTTTTGGAGGTTTGGTGCCCCTACCTCAAAAAGAAGAAGAAGAAGAGATTGGATTTATACCCCGCCCTTCACTTGGAGTCTCAGAGTGGCTTACAAACTCCTTTCCCTTCCCCTTCCCACAACAGACACCCTGTGAGGTGGGTGGGGCTGAGAGAACTCTGACACAAACTGCTCTTTTTCAAGGACAGCTGTGCCAGAGCTTGTGACTGACCCAAGGACACATCAGCAGGTGCAAGTGGAGGAGTGGGGACTCAAACCCTGTTCTCCCACATTAGAGTCCACACACTTAACCACTACACCAAACTGGCTCCCCCCTACACCAAACAGCCCCCCCCGCCCCAAAAACCCCTGGATCAGTTCTCCATTATACCCTATGAGGCCCATTGGTCATATTGGTCCCCATAGGGTATAATGGAGCCAGAAAAATTCAGGATTTTTTGGAAACCCCAAATCCAAATTCCAAATTGGGATTTGGGAATGTCAGAAAATACCAATTTTTTGGGGTTCAATATACCTGAACCCGAAAAATACAGATTTTTTTTTTTTGCACTTCCCTAGTCACGATCTTTATAATGTTAATAATGTTAATAATTCCAGAGGAGTAGCCATGTTAGTCTGTGGTAGAAAAATCAGAGAGAAATCCTATCGAACCTTAAGGACTAAGCAGACTTATTCCAGCATCAGCTTTAGTTAACTCACATCATCAGATACGCCTGATAAAACATTAGTCTTGAAGGTGCTTGTGGATTCCTATTTGACAGTGATCTTTGAGTCTAGTGAGGATGTAAGGATGGTTAGGGAACACAGAAGAACACCCTCACTGACCTTCCTGGCCACCCATTGTGAGTTGCAAGATTACCTGGCTTCAAAGCTCTGTTTACAGCTTTTCGGGCCCAAGGGGCTTTGTGTAGTGAAACGTGCCTTGCTCCTTTGTATTAAGCACAGTGGGGGGGACAATGAAGGACCTTGCCTTGAGCTGGCCATGGTTACAGAGGAACCCAGCTCACTTTGGACCTCTGTATAATTTATAAAAGACAAACTAGCAGTCATCTGGGCTGCAGCGTTGCACTTGGATTTTGGGAACCTTAGGACCAAATGCCGGATCTCTTGGCCTCTGCGAGGCCTCCTGCTCACTGGCTTGGTTTCCCATCTGTAACGTGGGAGTTGTAGTGGCTTGAGAAAAAAGCCATGTCGATGTGAAAAGAAGTAAGTATCATGGGCAGGGGCGGTCTTAGTAAGTCTGAGGTCCTGGGCCAAAGTCCAGTACTGAGCCCTAGAATCACTGATCCCCCCCCACACACCAGCCCTCCCTCCAGGGCCCCAGCATGGGCAGCCTTTGCGCCGTTTTAGCTGGCTGCCTGAGCCCTGGACAGGGTGAGCGTAAGCAGTTGCCATTGTAAGCAGGCAGCCCAAGTCCCAGATGGGACGGGTGTGAGTGGCAGCAGAGGGAGTCTGCTGTTTTTCTTCCACCCCTCCGTGGAGGAGGTGGAGCTGTGGGCCCAGTCCGGCCATGCCTTTTGCCTGTTGGCTAAGACTGCCCCAAACACAGACAGTTCTCAGAAGATAACAGAAGTGTAACTAAAAGGGCCTGTACAGATAGTGATCAGTAAATTACTTGACAGCAGTAGGTAGATTCCAAATCGGACTTCGCTGAAAGAAAGCAATCTGGTTGCATCTCACGACAGCGATGCCTGGTAAAATGCATTATTATTTATGGTTCTATTTATTTTTATCGTCTGCAGCATAAGCCACATCTCCTTGTCTGGCTCTGAAACCCCAGCTGTAGCTTCTGGGCCGCAGCCCAAGCAAAACAAAACTTGAGGGCATGTCGAACCAAGCTGCTGGTTCTCGTGATGCCGGAATGTGCCTGACGCAAGGAGGCACTGGCATTTGGGGCGGGAAATGAGTGGGGGGGAGATGTCCGCCCCCTCTGCTTCCCTTTGCACGTTCTGTGTTTGTGACCTGAGGCTGGGCAGGTTCACAGGGATGAGATTTCTCGGCTGTCATCAAGGAGTTGCAGCAGCAAGAACTGAGGTGGGGGGAGGATAACGATGCTTAAATAGAATAGACACGTTTCGCCAGCAGTCTGCTGGGGTCTAGCAACTTGCGACTGCCAAAAATAATCATTGAATGTCATAAGATTATCTCAGAAATATCCATCTTTTTAGTCTGAGCTGTGGACCAGCATAATGGCCTTATCTCAGGAACTGGAACACACCCACCCCCGTGTCTGATCTCGCCCTCTCACTGTGCCCAGATATGCGAGTCATCCCTCGGTCATCCTAGCCCCCGTTGCTCCTAGCTCCCGTGCCCCCTTAGTACCCCCATCCCGAATGGCAGATCCAATTTTAAGGCTCAAGTTGTGTTGGGTATTACAAGTTAAATTACACTCAGTATATCTGGGGTTAAATGTTTGTTTGTGTTGCTCACAGGAAGTCAGATGTGTTTCATGTAGCCAATGCTGTTTTGGAAGTACAAGCCCGGGAAAATTCTCCCTGATCTAGGAGTTTCATTGGAAGTAAAGTGTCAAAGTATTTTAGCATTTTATGGCTTCTCTTCCCGTCTTTGTTTGGAGTTCTGAAGCAGAAAGAAGAGCAGCCATTATCCCTCTTCTAGTCTTGTCTTTTGTAGTGTAAGGATGTAGGAGATTTAGCTCCGTTGTTATTTTCATCCCAGTTACCCTTCCCTATGCTAGAATGTAGTAAAAACTTTCTATTTTAAACACGCATGGACTCTGAGTCTGAATTATTTTACTCTGGCACTGCTAAGCTATTTTATCTCTGCTAAATACCAAGTTTTAAACCCAACAAGTTGGCATCACGGGTGTGCATTTGGATATTGCCGGTCCAAAACTGCCCGAAATTCCCTGTTCAGTTTCAGGTCAGGTATTGCCGATCCGAAACTCAACAGGGGATTTCAGACTCTGTTTCGGACTGGAAATATGCAAATGCACACCTTAGTTTGCATGGTGTTGAGAGCTTCTTTCGTGTGCGGCTAGCTCCTTCCCCTTGCTAGCGTCTGAACTTTGGAACTCGGTACATCCGTGCCTGTGTTGATCAACACCGTCGGCTCTGTGCAGCTATTTTTCTTGGATTTGGGGTGGGGAGGGGAACATATGAAACGTTTCTCTGGAACATGCAGGGGTCATTTCGTAGAAAAAGAGGTGCAGGAGCTCATTAGCATAACTTATTTGCATATGCCACACCCCCTGACATCATCGGAAGTGTGTCAAAAGGCAACACCCACCGCTCAGGTGCCACTGGACTGTTTTGGATTGCTAGCTATTGGGGGGGGGGACATGCAGATCTGTCCTCGCAGAGGAGGGAGAGCTTGTACCTGAATAAAACTTGGTCTTAAAGGTGCCACTGGGCTGCTTTGGACCGGGGGGGCTCTGCAACTTACCTGGCTGCTTCTTGCTTTGACTGAGGGCTGCTGGGAGCAGGGGGGTGGGGCTTGTTGCATGTGCCCACCCCCTGGGCTCTTTACTGCCGGAGCTCCGCTCTTGTGCGCTCCTGCAGGAAATGACCCCTGGGAACATGTACCAGAGTGCAACCTATGTATGTTTTTCTCATCATGTGTGAAGGGCCACCTATGTGTGTCGTTTCGCCCTTGACCCTATTGAAGGCTAGGAAATAGTGGTAAGGGAAGGATCAGGATCCCGAGTGCAAGTGTTTAAAGGTTAAACTTACCAAACTGTACTGAGAGCCAGTTTAGTGTAGTGTTTAGGACCACGGACTCTAATCTGGGAGAACCGGGTTTGATTCCCCACTCCTCCACATGCAGCTGCTGGTGTGACCTTGGGTCAGTCACAAATTCTCAAAGAGCTGTTCTCTCAAGAGCAGTCCTCAAAAAAGCTCTCTCAGCCCCACCTGCCTCACAGAGTGGGGAGGGGAAGGGAAAGGGATTGTAAGCCGCTCTGAGACTCTTTTGGGTAGTGAAGGGCAGGGTATAAATATCCAGTCTCTCTCCTACTATGAGAATCATTCTTTGCTCACCCAGATGATTCAGGTGGATGTTCGCAAATTTATATGTGCCTCACGAGGACGTATTTCAGGATGCGTCCCAACACTAGCTTGGATCCCACCTCGATTTCTGCAGGCACAAAGAGGGAAGGGCGATTTTTGCCAATCCCCCCATCCCATGGGAGACCTAATTTTGCCCCAGGCTATTCCCGGGGTGGGGGGAGTCCCCTATCCCCTAGGAACACCATTTCAGGGTGTGTTTGGGGCTGCCAAAGAAGGGAGGCATCATCTTGGCTGGATCCAAGCCTACGTACTGTATTTGGTCAAGGAGGTATCTGAAATTTGAGTTTTTACTGCCTTTAATAGGAATCATTTTAAAACACGTAGGTATAAGAAAACCTTTAACGTATGGGCCAGATGTATTCTGCATGTTTGCCACTGTAACATGCATACAGAGAACTTTAATAATTGCAGAACTGAACATCTTAAAATCTCTAGCTTTTGTTCGTGTGTCTGTGTGTGTTGTTCTCTTTAAAAGCCAAGGTTATAGCCCTCATGGTTGAAAACTGTCAGCCGTGCCAGTCACATCTCAAACGCCTGGAAAGGTTAAGCAGAGTCCAAGTAGGTTGGCTTACTACATGCCCCTGGTTGCTGTGAGAAATAGGTTGCTGAACTAGATGGACCCTCGGTCTGATCCCGCAGGGCCGCGCTTCCGTTCTCTTGGCTCATTGTCTTGGAAACGAGATCATGCATAACCACAATAAAATATCGCTGCTACATCGCCACCTTTGCACGTCTTATCCCGGGTCCTAACTGAATGCATATGGTGAGCGGTAAAAGGTTTATCTTCATTTAGTAACTTGTCCTTTAACAGAAACACCCAAACCTGAATTAAGTCCATTTTGTTCTCTTATTGGTCAAGAAAATGTACCTTAAGACATATAGGGATCGGTAACACATGATACATTAGGGGACTGTTTCCCTGCAGATTGTGGATGATTACTCTGGGGACAGCTAGACTGTCCTGGGATAGAAGGATCAAAAAGAATGTGGACAAAATCGAGAGGGCGCAGAAGAGAGCGACGAGGATGATCAGGGGTCTGGAGACTGAGCCCTACAAGGAAAGGCTAAGGGCCCTGGGAATGTTTAGTTTGGAGAAGAGGAGGTTGAGGGGGGACATGATTGCTCTCTTTAAATATCCGAAAGGCTGTCATTTGGAGGAGGGCAAGGAGCTGTTCCAGTTGGCAGCAGAGGAGAGGACCCAAAGCAACGGGTTTAAATTACATGCAGAAAGGTATCGGCTGGATATTAGGGAAAACTTTTTCACAGTCAGAGTGGTTCAGAGGTGGAATCGGCTGCCTAGGGAGGTGATCAGTTCCCCTTCACTGGCAGCTTTCAAGAAGAGGCTGGATGAATATTTGTCAGAGATGCTCTAGGCTGGTCCTGCATTGGGCAGGGGGTTGGACTAGATGGCCTGTATTGCCCCTTCCACCTCTATGATTCTAGTATTCTATGCTCACCTACTGTGTTCGAATTCCAGCTTGGGTTGCAGATTCAGAGGGTGGCTTCAGCTGAGCCACAAGTCGCTCGAACCCAATTCTCTAGCGGGCAATGTGGAAATAATAGCAGCTGAAAACGACTGTACTGATACAGTCTAGATATAGGTTAAAAAGAACCCCAACAACTTGGTTTTAAAGAAAACGACACACCTTATTTTAAAAAACCCGTCTTCTTTTGCAGGCCTTAAAGTATTCCTTTCAGACGCATGACCGGCTGTGCTTCGTCATGGAGTACGCCAACGGAGGGGAGGTAAGAGTCACGTCCGTCTCTGTCAAATGTTCTCCTGTGTTCGGCGTTTGACCTCCGTGTACTATTTTAGTGGCCTGCAAGCGCTCGGAGCGTGTCGTAGCAGGCCTCGGTGGCGGAACACACGCTTCCCACGCAGAGGGTCCCTAGTTCAATCCCCTGGCATCTCTGTTTAACAGGATATCAGGTAGCAAGGCCAGGGAAGACTCAGGACCCCTGGAGGGCCACTGCTAATCAATACGTGGCAAGCCTAGTGGCCTGCCTTGATCTAAGGCAACCTTTGATGAGAAAGACAGGTGAATGTCTCCGACGTGTAATCACGGCTGCAGTCCTCATGCGTGTGCCCATTGTGAATTAAGAACCTTTTACTTGGAGGGGGAACGTGTTCAGGATTACGTGGGAAGAAGGATGATGGTTTGCGTTTGACCCAGGGAAAGGCGAACGTTTGTCCTCTGTCCCAGAGCATTGTGAGTCAGCTTAAAAGATAGGGAATCTGGCTTCCTGTCCTTCCAAAATGACACACTGTTGTCTTCCCAGTGCAAACTGAGAGAGACACAGGGAAGCAGGGAAGAGAGGATATGACATTAGAGGCCCCCTCTTCGTGTACAGATTGACGTGCACCGTGGAATTCCAAAGACCTTCGTGGTATAGCCTGGGTTAGCAGGAAGGAACAAAAGACGCTAATGAAAAGCCAGCAAAGGTTTTTGGAGAAGGGTATTCTTTTCTGCCCAAACCTGGATGACCCAGACTAGCCTGATCTCATCAGGTTTAGGAAGCTAAGCAGGGTCGGCCCTGGTTAGTGCTTGGATGGGAGACCACCAAGGAAGTCCAGGGTTGCTACGCAGAGGCAGGCAACGGCGAACCACCTCTGTCTGTCTCTTGCCTTGAACACTCGACAAGATCAGCATAAGTCAGATGTGACTTGGCACTCTCCACCACCCGTTTTCAAAGGCCCTGGTCTGGAAGGTTGGGGATAGCCCGATCTCATAAGAACATAAGAACATAAGAGATGCCAATGTTGGATCAGGCCAAAGGCCCATCCAGTCCAACACTCCGTATCACACAGTGGCCAGAAATACCAGGTGCCATCAGGAGGTCCACCAGTGGGGCCAGGACATTAGAAGCCCTCCCACTGTTGCCCCCCCCCAAGCACCAAGAATACAGAGCATCCCTTGCCCCAGAGTCCCTATCTGAAGATATATTGTTTCAGTTACTGAGGAAGTTCTTCGAAACGGAGTTCTTAATATCCGGATTCTCCGTTTTATCATTCTTCATACGTCTTCATCACAAGAGGAAACTTTTCTACTTTAAAATTGGACTTGACTGTGCTTACATGATTGGAATTGTGTCAATGTTTTGGTCTTTACTGAACCAGTGTTAGCGTCTTCTTCACACAGACCGCTGTTTCCTTGTAGGCCTCTCTCCTCAGCCTGTGGAAAAGAGATCTGATTCCCAGTTTGTGCCACAGCCCGGGGCATACTCACTTTCTGATAGGCCACGATGAGAGAGAGCAGGGAGATGGTCTTCCCAGTGCCCGAGGGCATCTCCAGCACGCCATGGCCCTGGCAGGGGAGCACACACACTTTTCTAGTGTATGATTTGTAAAGTAGGGAGCTGGGAGGGGAAATTTAACAAAGAACTGGATAGAAACTAAACCCGTGTCTCTAGATTGCTTAGTGAGTCATCAGCGTAGTCCAAAGCATGGTCTCGGTGTGCCTTCTGAGTTCAAGGAGAGGAATGGCAAAGCCTAGCAGACCTGCTTGTATAACCAGACTTTGGTATACCAAAAATGAGCCCTAGGACAGACTGTGGTAAGGGATGAAGATACTCTGTGGGCAACAGAGAGCTGTACTGGAGAGTATATGGACTTGAGTCAGCCCCCCGGCTTTTCACTTTTTTAAATTTGCCATGCTCAGCATCATGTGAAGCTAGCAAATGGTGCCTCTTTTACAGCTGTTCTTCCACCTATCGCGGGAGCGCGTCTTTTCTGAAGACCGGGCCCGCTTTTACGGAGCCGAGATTGTATCGGCGCTGGACTACCTACATTCAGAAAAGAACGTGGTCTATAGGGACTTAAAGGTATGTCAGAGGTGGTGGGTTTCCGGAAGCCAGCCCCAGCGTGGTTCTCTCTAAAATCCCTTCGGTGAGGTTTGTGTTGTTAATTCTGTTATGATCCTGCAAAGAATAATAGTGTTTTGGTCAGCTCTCTGTATTAACAGCAACTTCCAGAGATGCCTGTGATGAAGTGGATTCTGGTTCGGGGATGCTTATGGGAAAACGGATTTGTTAGTCTTGAATTGTCACAAGACTCTTTGTTGTTTTGGCTGCGGAGGGATTAATGGCGATCCTCCTGACATGGGATTTATTGTAGTGCAATTTATTGGGGTTAAAATAATACCTCACGAGTTCCCCCCCCCTACAGTGATGGGGGTAAACATTGCTAAGTACCCAGAGAGGTTTAGACCCTCCCTGTTTTCATAGAAAGACCATCTGATTAACATTCCGCAGGACTGGTGTGAGTGACTCAGTATGCAAAAATGTGTGTGTATATGGAGGGGGGGGGGAAGAATCACTCCATTGGAAACAGGCTCTAGGTGATGTGAAAACACTGACTTCTTCCGCCCAAAACTACATTTTTATTTATTTATTTTTGGGGACGGACTGGATGACATTTCGCCACCTTGAGTTATGCCAAAATCTGGCCCGAGGTAGTGAATACCATTCTTCATCATCTGCTTTCAGTCTCAGCAGGACATGTGGACTGCAAATGAACTAAATTAAGAAATACATCCCAAATGCAATTTGCTACCAATCAGTCTTCATTACAGTCCACAAGCCGTGTATACAATAAAACCAGTGGAGCGTTCACGCTACAAACCACTCTCGCCTATATTGTACAGTCTTACTTACACGTACGACAGAATTAAAACTAACATGCGACTTGTATGCTAGGACTTACCTCTACCCAAATTCTTATGGCAGTGGAGGGAAATTTGGCAACTTGCAGAGTAACTCTCTGATTAACTCCAGCCAGTAACATTTCTACAACTTTCTGCTCCATGAAACATCCCCCCCTTCCCTTAATAGGTTCTAATAAATGCAAATGTGCTTGCCTGTGAAATTTACAGTGAAACAATGCACATGCCAGTGTTTCAATCAAATCATCCGAATGGGGACAAAATCTGTAATTAGTGGGAATCTGCTTATATCTTGCAATCAACAGAGCTGGTGCGTGTGGGCTTTTTCGTGCCGTTGTCAAAGGGCTGAACTGCTGGGGAGAGAAGAGGCACTTTCTTTTGAGTGTCAGAACTGCTTAAATAGAAGGGGAAGGTTCCTTCAGCTGGAGAAAGGCTCCTTGGAGGATACTTAGATCGACCCAATTCTGTCTTATTTAACTTGAGGAAAGGCCTTGGCTCAGTGGTAGAGCATCTGTCTGGTATGCCAAAGGCCCCAGGTTCAATTCCCCGGTACTTACCGTTGAAAGGATTAGGTAGCAGGTGATGTGAAAGACCTCTACCTGACTCCCGGGAGAGCCACTGTCAGTCTAAGTGGACAATCGACCCCCAGGAGAGCCACTGTCAGTCTAAGTGGACAATACTGAACTTGATGGACCGATGGGCTGACTCAGTATAAGTCAGCTTCCTGTATACCTGTGTGTTCGCCTGCCTGCCAGCCCTGAGCTATTTGGGAAGGGGCTGTGGCTCAGTGGAAGAGCCTCCGCTTGGCATGCAGAAGGTCCCAGGTTCAATCCCCAGCATCTTCCATTAAAAGGACCAGGTAGTAGGTGACGTGAAAGCCTGGAAGAGCCACTGCCGGTCAGAGGAGACAAGGCCGTCCTTGGTAGACCAGTAGTGTGATTCAATATAAGGCAGCTTCATATGTTCATGTGGACGTTTTGAGGACTGCAGCAATTCCCTTCAACAGATCACATCACAAAGGGGTGAGACTATTTGGTTAATTTGAAGGGAGGCATAACTTCAAGGGGAGAAAGGGGGGGAGCATTCCAAGAGAGTGTGGAGAGCTGCGCAAGCACACGCTCGAGATTTCTGCATTGTCCCATCAATCAACGAGCCGCCTTCTTTAATGTGATTTTAATTTTGTTTTGTTTTGTTTTAATTTTTTAAGTTGGAAAACTTGATGCTGGACAAAGACGGGCACATAAAGATAACGGATTTCGGGTTGTGCAAAGAAGGGATCAAGGACGGAGCGACGATGAAGACTTTCTGCGGCACGCCGGAGTATCTTGCACCGGAGGTACTTTGATTTTGGGCCGCCTTGCGCATTCGCAGCTGAACTGAATGGCTTCGATCCTGGACCTTTGCCTTGCATGCTTCTCTCTGGGTGCTGCAGAGGCTGTCCTTGGCCATGAAGTCCCCCTTCTTCTGAAACTAGACGCTTGCGCTTGCAGTTGCCCAGAGGCCCCCAGGCTTTTAGAGCCGTGGAGCACCTTTGAAATCCTGACACAGGATGCTGGGTGCAGCCTCAAAATGGCTGCAGTGGGAGGTGGAGCCACGTGCACAAGATGGCTGCCATAGGAGGTGGAGCCACATGCACAAGATGGCTGCCATAGGAGGTGGAGCGACATGCACAAGATGGCTGCCATAGGAGGTGGAGCCACTTGCAGAAAATGGCTGCCACAGGAAGCAGAGCCATTAGGTACAATACCTGTGCATGAGGAGAACTTTATGCGCATGGCTGCTGTCTTCCTAATTAGGAATGCTGGAAAAGCAGTGTCCCTTAGCATGCCCACGACACTGTTCCCCTATTTATGTGAGTGTGCCTAGGTAAGTGGGCGGTGCCAGCTCATTTGATGATCCTCTTCCCTTTACTCACGCATTGCTGCGCACACACAATGAGTAAGTGACATGCCGTCTTAAGATAGTTTCAGAGGGTAGCCATGTTGGTCTGTAGGAGAGGAGCCGGATTCGAGTGCAGTAGCACCTTAGAGACCAAGAAGGTTGTCAGGGTACGCACTTTCAAGAGTCAAAATTTCCCCTGTCAGATAGTCTGACAATGTCGATATCTCTGTCATTGGCTGTATGCGCTTGAGATTCAAAGTTGTCTTACTAGTGCAGAACACAGGGGGAGGCGCTGTGGCTCAGTGGTGGAGCATCTGCTTGGCTTGCAGAAGGTCCCAGGTTCAATCGCGTCTTCGGAACCGGGTTTAGAGTGTTTCAATCTGCTCAGTCTGGACGAAGTGGACAGATTACTTGTGTCTGTGCGCCCAACCACATGCGACTTTGATCCGTGCCCCTCCTGGCTCATTAAAGCGGGACATGAGGGGTTACGAGGTGCACTGCGGGAGATTATCAACATGTCCCTCTCGGAGGGACAGTTCCCGAGTGCGCTCAAGGAGGCGATGGTCCGCCCTCTCCTGAAAAAACCAACTCTGGACCCGGCCGAATTGGCCAACTATCAGCCGGTGTCCAATTTGCCCTATTTGGGCAAACTTATTGAGAGGGCGGTGGCGCTACAGCTACAGAGTTTTCTGGAGGATGCTTCAGTCTTAGATCCCTTCCAGTCCGGTTTCCGCCCTGGTCATGGGACTGAGACGGCCTTGGTCGCCCTGACTGATGATCTCCGACAGCACCTGGATCGAGGTGGTGTGGCGGCATTGCTGTTGTTAGATCTTTCAGCCGCATTCGATACGGTCGACTATCAGCTGCTGACCCATCGCCTCGCCAACGTGGGGATTCAGGGGCTTGCTCTTCAATGGTTTGCCTCTTTCCTCCAAGGTCGGGGACAAAGGGTGGCCATTGGGGACCGACGATCCCATAGGTATCCCCTTGAGTGTGGGGTACCCCAGGGAGCAGTACTGTCCCCGATGCTATTTAACATCTATATGTGCCCCCTTGCCCAGATTGCCCGGAGTTATGGGCTTGGGTGTCATCCATATGCAGATAATAAATTCCAATGTTAATGTACACCATGACCATATTAATCAATATGCAGATGACACCCAGCTCTATCTGATGCTGGGTGGCCGGTCGGACTCGAGCCCTGATGACCTTCATCGGGCGTTAGAAGCTGTGGCTGGTTGGCTCCGGCTGAGCCAATTGAAACTAAACCCAGTGAAGACGGAGGTCATGGGC
>NW_015164229.1:289771-300818 GCF_001447785.1 Gekko japonicus
GTTGATGGGTCTCTCTAGGATGGACCACATTCAGCCTGTGCTGAAAGCCGATAGCGTACCGGATTCGCTTCAAAGTGCTGGTTCTTACCTATAAAGCCCTATATGGCCTGGGTCCAGCCTACCTGAGGGACAGCCTTTCCCCACATGTTCCCCCAAGAGCACTACGGTCGGGGGCCCAAAATTTGTTGGACATCCCGGGCCCCAAGGATGCCAAATCAGCTGTGACTAGGGCCAGGGCTTTTTCGGTGGCGGCTCCTACCTGGTGGAATGAGCTCCCGGGGGAGATCTGGGCCCTGCGGGACCTTATGCAGTTCCGCAGGGCCTGCAAGACGGAGCTCTTCCACCAGGCTTTTGAGTAGGAGCCGCCGCCCCACTATACCATCACCGCCATTGCACCTAGAGGACATCCGGCGAGGCCCTGAGGAAGAACTTGGGAATGTTTAGAAGATCCTGGAGAAGAACTGAGTTGAGCCATCTTGGACTTACGTTTAGTAATTGACTGAGCACCACTGTTTTAATGCTGGATGTTTTTATTATGTATCATATGTTTTAATTATGGCTCGGTTTTACCTTGCCTTTGTGAGCCGCCCTGAGCCCATTGGGGAGGGCGGGATATAAATATGAAAAATAAATAAATAATCCCCGATTCTCTGGCATCTCTGGTTAAAAGGACCGGGTAGTCGGTGATGTGAAAGACCTCTGCCTGAGAACCTGGAGAGCCGTTGCCAGTCTATGTAGACAGTACTGACTTAGATAGATGGTGGACTGAGGGAGGGGCTGTGGCTCAGTGGCAGAGCATCTGCTTGGCTTGCAGAAGGTCTCAGGTTCAATCTCTGGTATCTCCAGTTAAACGATCTGGCAGTAGGTGATGTGAAAGACCTCTGCCCTGAGACCCTGGAGATCTGTTGCCAGTCTGAGTAGGCAATTCTGATTTTGATGGACCAGTGGTCAGATTCAATATAAGGCAGTGTCATGTGTGTGTTTCATAATGGAACAGCTGCTAGAGGCTTCACCTTTGCTTTATTAGTAACAAAGGGTTTTTCATTAGCAGACCTGAGGTCCTGCGATCAATTCTTGTACTCTCAAATTCGCTTTTTCCCAAAGGGATTCCAGAAGGACCCGCGTATTGAACTGTACTCTGTGACTTCTCTTGGACTTTTCCACAAGCCTTACGGGTTCAGATCCAACGGTGAAAGAGTTGCAGAATCCCACATAACTTTCCTGCGGACGCAGACACTTACATCACCCTTAACAGCAAATCCGCAAGCTAACATGAGACTCTGAGCTCATGGATCTTTCAACATAGGAGGATCTGTTAAGAGAGGGAGCTGAAGTACCAACTTCAGAACGTGAAAATTTGTTCTGCTAGCTTGGAGCAAGGCACTGGCTAGTTCGAGATCTTGTTTCCAACAGGGATCAGGTGAAAACTGACAAAGTGGATGGCAAAGGCAGTAGACCTCCTATATACCACCCCCTCGTCTGTCTCTCTCTCTCTCTCTCTCTCTCTCTCTCACACACACACACACACACACACACACACACACACACACACACACAGAGTATTTGCACTGTCTCTAAAAGTGCGGGTTCCTTTGGATGTTCCCTCTAAGCTGTGGAGACTTGTGTGCAAAAATTCTACTTTGTGAGCTACTGGCATCAAAGTTGTGAGAGAGGGATTTGGCTACTGCATAAATTAGTTTGCTCCAGAGCCATCTTTCCTGAGCGAAGACAAAAATGTGTGAGCCACAGGCTAAAAAACTGTGAGCTAGCTCACACTAACTCAGCTTGGGGTAACACTACTTTGGACTATCGTGGATAATAATGGTTGTTGATCAGATCTATCCTCCGTGAATCGGTCTAACTTTTAAAGCTATCTAAGTCAGTGTTCATCACCACATCCATGTGGCAGTGAATTCCATAAATTACGAGGGTTCCACCCCCACCCCTTTATAGTTTCAGGTGGGTAGCTGTGCTGGTCCGCAGTAGAAGAGCAAGATTCATGTCTTTGTTGTTGTTGTTCAGTCGCACAGTCGAGTCCGACTCTTCGCGACCCCATGGACCTGCTCCCTCCAGGCCTTCCGGTCTTCCGCCATCCTCTGAAGTTTGCTCAATTTCATGTTCGTTGCATCGATGACACTGTCTAACCATCTCATCCTTTGCCATCCCCGTCTTCTTTGACCTTCAATCCTTCCCAGCATCAGGGTCTTCTCCAGTGAGTGCTCCCTTCTCATTTCTTACTAGAAATGTCTTACTAGACCCTTAAAGACCAACAAGACCCTGACCTGGATGGCCCAGGCGAGCCCGATCTCGTCAGGTCTCAGAAGCTAAGCAGGATCAGCCCTGGTTAGTATTTGGATGGGAGACCACCAAGGAAGTCCAGGGTTGCTACTCAGAGGGAGGCAACAGCAAACCAGCGCTGAATGTCTCTGGCCTTGAAAACCCTACAGGGTCGCCCTAAGTTGGCTGTGACTTGACGGCACTTTCCACCACCACCAAAGACCCGACAAGATTTCCAGGGCGTAAGCTTTTGAGAATCACAGCTTCCTTTGTCAGACACCTGGGGGCTCTGACTCTTGGAAGCTTATACCCTGGAAATCTTGTTGGTCATTAAAGTGCTACTGGACACGAATCTTTTCCTTTTCCTCAGTAGTGCTAGGAGAAGTTGAGGGCAGCAGGAGAAGAGGAAGACCCAAGATGAGATGGATGGACTCTGTAAAGGAGAGCCAGCAGTGTGGTTAAGAGTGGTGGACTCTAATCTGGAGAGCCGAGTTTTGATCCCCCACTCCTCCTCTCCGTGAAGCCCACTGGGTGACCTTGGGTCAGTCACAGTTCTCTCAGAACTCTCTCAGCCCCACATGGTGTGCCTGTTGTGGGAAGAGCCAGTGTGGTGTAGTATGATGTAAGAGTGGTGGATTCTAATCTGGAGAACCGAGCTAAGATAAGCATATGGAGCAGGGGTCCATCAGTGGCTATTAGCCACAAGGTATAGATAGGGGCTCTGGGGCAAGTGATGCTCTGTCTTCTTGGTGCTTGGGGGGGGGTCAACAGTGGGAGGGCTTCTAATGTCCTGGCCCCACTGGTGGACCTCCTGATGGCACCTGGTATTTCTGGCCACTGTGTGACACAGAGAGTGTTGGGCTGGATGGGCCATTGGCCTGATCCAACACTGGTGTCTCTTATGTTCTTATGAGCTTGATTCCCCACTCCTCCTCCACCTGAAACCTACTGGGCAACCTTGGGCCAGTCCCAGTTCTCTCAGAGCTCTCTCAGCCACACTTGCCTCACAAGGTGGCTGTTTTGGGGAGAGTAAGGAAGGGCAATTGTAAGCCACTTTGAGACTCCTTAAGGTAGAGAAAAATGGGATATAAAAATTAGCCCTTCTCTCCCTCCCCCCTATGGTTTCCCCAACCTTGTTATGATCAACCCTGTTCTGTACCTAACTTCTTGTTACTCAGCTTGTTGTGTGGTTTTGCTGTATCCAAAAGCCCCAAAGGCCTCCGGTGACGGCTTAGCATTCAAACCATCTGGACGGCATGTGAGCCACTGTCCCTAAGTACATGAAGTCACCCAGCCTCGGGACGGGGGTGGGGGGGAGAGAAAGAGAGAAAGAAGAGGGGCTTACCGCCCTGTCATCTGTTTGTAATCGGAGTCCGGCCTGTGAGCCTGTTTGTACAGTTGCCGCATAGTTGTTTTAGGGCCATGCAGGAATTTGGTACATAGACGGCAGCGGCTGCCCATCGAGGCCTTTGAAGTGTCGAAGGCATCATCGGTCACCGGGTTGTTTACAGCTGCTGCGCCTTCCCTTGTAAATTCCACCCCCGCAGCTGTTCGGGAGCTCTTGGCTCCCTACCTGACTAGCTGCTTATTTTTAAGTTGAAATGACCTTTTTCTCCTCTGA
The DNA here is from genome assembly GCF_001447785.1 of Gekko japonicus. Classification (NCBI taxonomy): domain Eukaryota; kingdom Metazoa; phylum Chordata; class Lepidosauria; order Squamata; family Gekkonidae; genus Gekko; species Gekko japonicus. The sequence continues at coordinate 293,670 of NW_015164229.1, forward strand.
CCTTCCACTCACCCTACCTTGTGCCGTAAATCACGGCTGGATGATAACCCTTAAATACCAGCATTGAGGCGGAGAGAGGAGAAAGAGACAGAGATAAAAGTATTCCTTACTTCTTCTTTTTGGGGGTTTATTTTTACTGTCAAGTCACAGCTAACATAAGAACTTAAGAAGAGCCCTGCTGGATCAGACCGGTGGTCCATCTAGTCCAGCAACCTGTCTTACACAGGGGCCAACCAGTTCCTCTGAAAAGCCAACAACAAGGCATGGAGGCCGAGGCCTTCCCCTGATGTTGCCTCCTGGCTCTGGGATCCAGAGGCGTAAAGGTAAAGGTTCCCTTGCTCGAAAGCCAGTCGAATCTGACTCTAGGGTTGCAGTGCTCCATCTCCATTTCAAAGCCGAAGAGCCGGCGCTGTCCAAAGACATTTCCGTGGTCATGTGGCCGGCATGACTAAACACCAAGGCGCACAGAACGCTGTTACCTTCCCACCGAAGTGGTACCTATTTATCTACTTGCAATTTCTTGCTTTCGAACTGCTAGGTTGGCAGGAACTGGAAGTAGAGACGGGAGCTCACTCCGTCATGCGGCACCCCTGGGTCTCGAACTGCTGAACTACTGACCTTTCACAGCCTGCAGTTCAGCGTCTTAACTACTTGAGCCACCGCAAGTTCCCCTCAGTCACCATGGGTAGTAACAACTGATAGACCTATCCTCTATGAATCTATCTTATGGTGACCCCATAGGATTTTCAAGGCAAGAGACATTAGGTGGCTTGCCACTGCCTGCAGCAGAACATCCGCTTAGCCTGCAGAAGGTCCCAGGTTCAATCCCCGGCATCCCCAGTTAAAAAGATCAGGGATCAGGTGACGTGAAAGGCCTCCCCCTGAGACCCTGGAGAGCCGTGGTCCATCAGAGTAGACAAGGCTGAACTTGGTAGACCTAGGGACTGATTCAGTATATGGCAGCTTCCTGTATACCTGTGTGTTCGCCTGCCTGCCGGCCCTGAGCTATTTGGGAAGGGGCCGTGGCTCAGTGGAAGAGCCTCTGCTTTGCATACAGAAGGTCCCAGGTTCAGTCCCCGGCATCTCCTATTAAAAGGACCAGGTAGTCGGTGATGGGAAAGACCGTCAAACGTTTGTGTGTGTCCGTTCATATTTGTGAAGAATTGGTCTATCAAGAGCTCTTGGTCTACCAAGGGCACTATACGCATCGTCCTTTTTCAGTAATGAGGTACCTCTGACTGCTGGCCCCTGTGGAGGAGGAACCCCCGAACTTTGTTTGAAGCTAAGCAGGACTCGATTTGGTCAGCCTTTGGATGGACCGTATGCAGACTGCCCTGAGACAGCCGGGGAGAGCCACTGCCGCCTCCTCCTCCAATTGCAGGCCTCTCAGAAGCTTCTGTTTGGATTTTGTGGCAAGCAGGATGTAACATTTAGGTAGGGTCCAGAGCTGATCCAGCAAGGCTGTTTGTATGTTCTCAGCCTAAATAACAATTAATGGTTTTGTGAAGACAGGACTCCACAACATCAGCTTACAGTCCCGTTCTGTTATCACCAGTCTATCACCTCTTGCACGCTGCCGTACTTGGCAATGACACCGACAGCTACTGTGGGCGGTTGGTGGAGCCAGCACTCACGTCGGGATTTAGCCGTGTTGGTGGTTCCATTCCTGCAGCTCCCTTAAAGGCAGTGGGCGTGGGTCTCCAGTGCCAGTCTGTCCTTCAGGTCAGGTCTCGGTGTCTTGCAGCATCGCTCCTTGGAGGACTGTCGCGCCCGCTGAAGTAAGGATGCAGCTGTTGATCTTTGCCTTTAGGTTGTGTTCTCTGCAAAATAGTCCCGGGATTAACAACAAGGGGAGACTCACACACACACACACGCTTGCTTTATGAAGGCTCTTACTCCCGTTCTGATCCGCTTTAGGAATTTGGAAGGATCTGGTGTTGGAAAAAGCTCTTTGCAAAAAAAAAAGGGGGGGGGAGATGGGTCTGTTTTCCCCTTTCCTAAGAACATAAGACGAACCCTGCCGGATGAGACCAGTGGTCCATCTACTCCAGCATCATGTCTCACATGGTGGCCAACCAGTTCCTTTGGACGGCCGACAACAGGGCAGAGAGGCTGAGGCCTTCCCCTGCTGTTGCCTCCTGGCTCTGGGATTCAGGGGATTAGTGCCTCTGAATGTGGAGGTTCCCCTCAGTCACCATGGCTAGGAGCCACTGATAGACTTATCCTCCATGGATCTATCTAATTCTCTTCTAAAGCTGTTTATCCCTGTGGCCATCACGACATCCTCTGGCAGCGAATTCCACATTTTACTCACTCTGTGTGTAAAGTAGTATTTCCTTTTGTCTGTGCTGAGCCTACTGCCCATCAGTTTCATTGGATGCCCTCGAGTTCTAGTATTTTGGGAGAGGAAGAGGAAAAAAACCTCACTGGGTCAGCTCACTCCTCCCCATGCATAATTTTATAAACTCCTACCCTGTCCTACCTTAGTCATCTCTTTTCTAAGCTGAAAAGTCCCAGACTCTTCCAGCCTTTCCTCATAGGGGAAGGTGCTCCAACCCCTTAATCATCTTGGCTGCCCTCCTCTGCACTTTTCCCAGCTCTGCAGTGTCCTTTTCGGGATACGGGGACCTGAACTGTACACAGCTTTCCAAATGAAGCCACACCATAGATCTCTGCAGGGGCATTGCAATCTCGGCCGTTTTATTCTCAGTCCCTTCCCTGATATTCTCAATCCCTTTCCTCTTACTTACTGTTGCATCTCCTAGAATAGCAAACCGTCTGGTTTTATTTGAAATCGCTCTAGGCCCAAGTACGAGAGAGAGCGGGCCCTTGCCAGGAAAGGGCACGGCCGGCTCAGAGCGGGCTAACTGCATTGTCACACAATCCCGCGTATGCGGCTTGACCCCCTCGTCTCGCTGGCTCATAAAGGATGATGAGGCCGGCTCCTGGAATCCTGGCAGACGAAGCAGCTGTGTTGGTCTTCTACATATATGGGGCAGCTGCAGAACCAGCTGTCGCTCGGTGCGAATCATACGGCAGGAGAGGCCGTAAATAGACCTATGTGGGGTAATCCAATACCTGGCAGCCGCCGGGTTTTCACTGTAGGCCCTTTTCCAGGTTCCAGTAATTTTCCCCCCTCAACGCAGCCTGCGAAGCAGTGAGCGGACGCTAAGGACTGGAGGGGGAAGCAGAGGGAGAAATTGCTGGTGCGTTCGGGTAGCTCGACTCTTCGCAGTGTATTTCGTTCTCAGCGCTTGTGAGATACAGCTTGGTGTTTACCGAGTACACTCTAGCCTGTCTTCTGCCATGAACGGCTTGTGGTTAATCAGAAGGCTTGCAGACCTAGTGCTCATAGAGAAGGACATGGTATGCTGTTGTAATAGAATCATAGAATCATAGAGTTGGAAGGGGCCATACAGAGGAAAGGCTAAGGGCCCTGGGAATGTTTAGTTTGTAGAAGAAGCGATTGAGGGGGGACATGATTGCTCTCTTTAAATATTTGAAAGGCTGTCCTTTGGAGGAGGACAAGGAGCTGTTCCAGTTGGCAGCAGAGGAGAGGACCCGAATCAACGGGTTTAAGTTACATGCAGAAAGGTATCGGCTGGATATGAGGAAACACTTTTTCATGGTCTGAGTGGTTCAAAGGTAAAATCAGCTGCCTAGAGAGGTGGTGAGCTCCCCTTCCCAACAAAAAGAAGGCTCTGGTTTAAAACGTACATTAATCTTCAGGATTTTCTGCATTAACAAATAAATTTGTGTCCAGAATTTTCTGGAAGGGAAAGAAGGGAAGGAAAGTGGTGGGTTTGGTCTCTTCCCCCCCCCCCCGTTCCCCCCATTTTCTTCCCTTTCTACAGAAATTTCTTCGCAGTCTCTTTTTCTTTAGCTCTGTCACACACATAGACCTTTGTTGGCATAACACAGCAGCAAAGAGAACAATGAAACAAATTTAGCTCTGTCTTTACATAGACCCTCCTCATTGTTTTCTTTTCCACATCTATATTTAGTGTAGGCTGGATATCATCAAGTGTCTCCTTAAACTGGCAAGCCTGTTGCGCCCTTAATTTAAACCCGTTCTTGCGAGTCTTCTCCTCTGCTGCCAACAGGAACAGCTCTCTGCCCTCCTCTAAGTAAGAGCCCTTCAAATACTTCAAGAGAGCCATCATGTCCCCTCTCAGCCTCCTCTTCTCCAGACTAAACATTCCCAAGTCTCTCAGCCTTTCCTCACAGGGCTCGGTCTCCAGGCCCCTGATCATCCTCGTCGCTTTCCTCTGAACCCACTCCATTCTGTCCACAACCTTTTTGAAGTGAGGCCTCCAGAACTGCACACAATACTCCAGACATGGCCCGACCAACGCAGTGTACAGCGGGAGAATGACATCTTGTGAACTGAATGTTATGCCTCTGTTGATAAACCCCAAGATCACATTAGCCTTTTTTGTCACTGCATCACACTGGCTGCTCATATTTAACTTACAGACCACTCGTACCCCAAGATCTTGTTCACATGCATCGCTACCCAGACGATATGGATTTGAAAACAGGAACGGTTGGGGAGAAAAAATCCCAACTGCTTTCCAGAATAAGACAGCTTTTGGAATTCCAGAGTCTGGAGGGGCCATAACCAAAAAGGCTCTGTCCCTTTTAATACAGACATGCAGAGCAGGCCCTGCCAACAAATCTCAAAGAAGAGTTACTCTGGACAGCCAACATCAGGACATAGAGGCCGAGTCCTTCCCCTGATGTTGCCTCCTGGCTCTGGGATTCAGAGGACTAGTGCCTCTGAGTGTGGAGGTTCCCCTCAGTCACCAAGGCTAGTAGCCATTGATAGATTTGTCCTCAGATGGGGCTGAGAGAGAGAACGGTGACTGGCCCAAGGTCACCCAGCAGACTTCATGGAGAGGAGGAGTGGGGAATCAAATCTGGTTCTCCAGATTAGAGCCCTCTACTCTTTTTTTAAATTAACATTTTATTGAATGACAAATGTAAAATTCAGAGACTTAAGAATTTAACAATAACTGGTTGATATGGATTTGAAAACAGGAAAAAATCCCAACTGCCCTCCAGAATAAGGCAGCTTTTGGAATTCCAGAGTCTGGAGGGGCCATAACCAAAAAGGCTCTGTCCCTCATGCCCACTGGGCCTTCCTCCTTTTAATACAGACATGCAGAGCAGGCCCTGCTAACAAATCTCAAAGAGGAGTTCCTCTGGACAGCCAACATCAGGACATACTAAGCGACATAGACCCGATATTATCACCATAAATGTAAGGGATTCATTATACAAGGTATTTCATCTTATTTTGTTAAATAGTCCAGAACTGGGAGCTAAGTAGCAGAAAAGTTAGTAAGAGTGGATGCATAGGCTAGAGGAGAGGGGCTAAGTGTTATTTTAGCCATGATGTAAAAGTTCCAAAGTTTCTTGTGCCAGAGAGATAGGTTTGGGGGAATGTGGGTTTTCCCATCGAGTAGCAATTGCTGTTTGAGCAAGCTGAGAGAAGGATGGGGATGATTTCCCTTTTGGGATGTGCATGTTGCACGAGAGCCCACCACTCTTAACTACTGCACCACACTGGCTCTCCCCACAACAGGCCCATTGGGAGGTAGGTGGGGCTGAGAGAGTTCTGAGAGAATGTGACTGGCCCAAGGTCACCCAGCAGACGTCATGGGGAGGAGGAGTGGGGAAATCAAACCCCATTTTCCATATTAGAGTCTGCTGCTCTTACCCACTACACCAAGCTGGCTGTCCCCACAACAGGCACCTTGTGAGGCAAGTGGAGCGGAGAGTTCTGTGGGGAATCAAACCTGGTTCTCCAGATGAGAGTCCACCGCTCTTAACCACGACACCATGCTGGCTTCCAAGCAAGCTTCTAAACGTGGACACGCCCTAGACATTCCCCACCCCCAATAAAGCCACATGGGGTGGAATCTAGACGTCAGTTCCTAATAACATTTTTATCCATATCTAGTAACACTTTATTATTCTTTAGGAGTTCCCAAACTGCCAGGACTCCTAGCTAATGCTTTTTTTGTGGCTCAGCAGCTGCCACTGGGACCTAGACAGTCAGGGTCGAAAGTTGTTTTGGAAAATTTTCAGAATCTCCAGCCAGGGCCAGTTAGGTTCTGATTCCCTCAAGTGTAGGACGGTCGCAGCTCGCTGAGTTTTCGCATACCTCCGTGGTTCTGCTGTATAATAACAGGCAGACTCTCTTTATAAGGTGCAGAATCCATCTCTGTGTCTGTGTAGACTCATACAATCATAGAATCACAGAGTTGGAAGGGGCCAGACAGGCCACCTGCCCCTTTATACCCCCTGCTCAGTGCAGGATTAGCCTAGAGCAGTGATGGCGAACCTTTTAGAGACCGAGTGCCCAAACTGCGACCCAAAACCCACTTATTTATCGCAAAGTGCCAACACGGCAATTTAACCTGAATACTGAAGTTTTTCTTTAGAAAAAAATAACTCATACATTAACTTAAGATGATCCAAACAAAGTAAGGAAAGCAATCCCAAATGCTTTCATTTACTTAAAATTATTTGGCCGAGAATTCGACACTTTAATGACGGTCTGGGCCTGGCTGGGGCGATGGCACACGTGCCCACAGAGAGGGCTTTGAGTGCCACCTCTGGCACCCGTGCCAAAGGTTCGCCACCACTGGCCTAGAGCATCTCCAACAAGGGTTTGTCCAGCTGCTGCTTGACAACAGCCAGTGAGGGGGAGCTCACCACCCCCCCAGGCAGCTGATCCCACTGTGGCACAACTCTTACTGCCAAAACGTTTTTTCCTAAGATCCAGCCGGTACCTCCCCGCCCTTAATTTAAACCCATTCTTGCGAGTCCTCTCCTCTGCTGCCCACAGGAACAGCTCCCTGCGCCTCCTCTGAGTGACAGCCCTTCAAATACTTCAAGAGAGCAATCTCTGTGTGTTCAATACATTCCACGTTCTGGATGTTTTGAGTGTGCCATCTTTCCTTCTTGGAGCTGCCCCATCTCTGCACGGGGGAAGGCGTGCAGCAATGAACCACTTACGCACTGAGCATTGATTTTGCTGCAAGTTCATGGCCAGTGTGCTCTGTATCCTTGGTGCTTGGGGCGGGGGGGGGGCAACAGTGGGAGGGCTTTTGGAGTTATGGCCTTGGTGGTGGGCTCCCT
>NW_015164229.1:301074-303344 GCF_001447785.1 Gekko japonicus
TTAATCTTACAAAGGTATCTTATATGGTGAGTAGTGGTTAAGTGTGCGGACTCTAATCTGGGAGAACCGGGTTTGATTCCCCACTCCTCCACTTGCACCTGCTGATGTGACCTTGGGTCAGTCACGAGCTCTGGCACAGCTGTCCTTGAAAAAGAGCAGTTTGTGTCAGAGTTCTCTCAGCCCCACCCACCTCACAGGGTGTCTGTTGTGGGGAGGGGAAGGGAAAGGAGTTTGTAAGCCGCTCTGAGACTCCAAGTGAAGGGCGGGGTATAAATCCAATCTCTTCTTCTTCATTAACTATACTGTACTTAGCTTTCTCTAGGTATTTTGCCTCAGACTGACTCACCCCTTTTTGAGGAGGGATTCCTCCTTCTGCAGCAGCTTCACACTAGCTCTGCTCCCTGGGAGTGAACCACCTCCCACTTTGGGCAAGGCCTTTTATATCTTTTCCCCAGGCACCTCTACTCCTCTACTGGTGTTTTTGCCTCAGTCTGACTCACCCCTTTTGGGGGAGGGATTCCTCCTCCTAGCTCTGCTCCCTGGGAGTGAACCACCTCCCACTTTGGGCAAGGCCTTTTATATCTTTTCCCCAGGCACCTCTACTCCTCTACTGGTGTAAGTTTTCCTTCCAAATCCCTGTTAATCACAGGGTCCAGAGGGGACCTGGGAAATGTAGGCCCTGATAGCTACTCTAGTACAGGCTTCGCTGGAGCCACTAGGCCTCCCTAGATCCTGTAGGCCGCATTAATATAGGCCTAGGATCATGACGCCCCTAAAGTTCCATTTTGTTTCCCTCTCTTCTGCCTCTAGATTGGCAGCTGGGGAGGAAGGGGAGAGACTGTCAGGTTCAACAGCATGCAAATCTCCACACGCGTTTCCAGGGAATCGTTATGCTTTATTAGACTACCGGTCCGTTGTCATGATCTACAGGTATATTGTTAGGAATGACAATGGGGCGGATGCATCACTACATATAACATGGTGCTGCAATTGGCTAAGCAAATGAAATCCAAGCGCGCGCGGGGGAATTCTCCCGGCGGGAGGTCACATAATGAACGGGAGACTCTCCATGCCTCATGAAAGCAGAAATATTCACACCAACAGTAGAACGCAAGCGCTCCCTCCTCCTCAAGGTTAGTCAGATAACCCAGTCTGGCAGCGCCAGTTTGCATGGTCTCATGAGCGCCTCCCTATCGCTGTTTACAACAAGCGAGCAAAGCAAGCGAACAAGCATGCTCAGGAAAGGACAAATATAATTGAAACATGGCAGCTAGCTGACAGAGACGGGGTCTCTCAGCGGTCTGGTTTTCCTGTCAGGGCTTCCACTTTCTGTCCCCTGCTATGAATAAACGGAGCTCCCAATGTGTATGAGGTGGACCTCATAGTGGGTGTGGGGAATCTGCCCTTCTGAAACCTTCGGCTTCTGCTTTCAACCTGTGAAAAAGAAAGTCAGTTTCGGCATCATTGCTTGCAAGGGAAAATGATGGAAAATTTGCGGGCGGTTGCTTTTTAGGCTAACCAGAAAAGAGGTAGCTCAAGGCATCTGAAGAAGTGAGCAGTGACTCACGGAAGCTCCTATCCTGCCACGAATTTTGTTAGTCTTTAAGGTGCTACTGGACTCTTGGTCTTTTCTCCTGCTACAGAAAGGAGGCGTTAGTGTGTTGAAGCCGCCATGTCGAGTTTCGCTACTCCCCGCCGTATTAGCTAGACCTAATGGCATGGATCCACTGAAGTGTTTCTGCAAACGGGAGGCTTTTCATCTGCAGAGAATGACTTTTTTTGTCCCCCCAGCCTGCTGCAGCTCCCCCCCCCCCGGAAATACTGTTCCAGTCCCCCAAGAGCAGCAAGAGCAGAATTTTGGAGGGGGGGGGGTTATTTTGGGCTGCAGGAGAAGGGGGAGAGGTGAGGAAGTTGTACTCCACAGATGGAAAGCCTTCTGTCTGTGGAAATACTTCAGCGGATCTGAGCCAATACATTTCTCCCCATTGCCCAGCAGAAAGTCAGCCTTAGGAATATTTTCAGTAAACACAGATAGCTAGAGATGTGCCATTGTATGTTTTCGTTGCAAAACCTTCCTTGGTTTTTGCTACATTGGTCTGTTGTATTTGGTTTCGATTCCATTAAGTGCAGAAAAGGGCAACTCGAATGATAAAAGGGCTGGAACACTTTCCCTATGGGGAAAGGTTAAAGCGCTTAGGGGTCTTTAGCTTGGAGAAACGACGACTGAGGGGTGACATGATCGAGGTTTCTAAGATTATGCATGGGATAGA
>NW_015164229.1:303550-334010 GCF_001447785.1 Gekko japonicus
CAACATTGGCGTCTCTTATGTTCTTATGTTATGTTCATTGGCTGTCTTGGATAGAGAAAGAACCATCCTTCCTAAATACGTAGCGCTACTGAGCAGTACTCTATGTTTCAAGGTAGTTTTACACATTTGGAGAGGGGAAATGCGTCCCTTTATCTCGTCTTCGTTTGAGGAAGAGCCAAATAGCCGGTTTTGAGAGTGCAGCCTTCTACCTTGTCCACAATGTCTGTGTTTCAGTCCTTTGATCTATATCAGGGATCCCCAACATTGTGCCATTGGGCACCATGGTGCCAGGTGGAGCTTTTTCCTGGCAAGGCCTTCTGGTTGTTCAGTGGAGATTTGATTGGCTATGAAGATTTTTACAAACATTGCTTGGGCAGCAGCCACCACCACAGCACAAGGCACTTCACTGTACGGCTGAAGGTAAGCTGTGGCAGCCATTTTGCAGCTGGCTCCACTTCCTGTAGCAACCATTTCATGGCAGCCATTTTGCGGCTCCGCCCACCACACCATGTCAGGATTCTACAGGTGCCCACAGGCTTAAAAAGGTTGGGGAACCCCGGTCTAGACGGATGACAGGAAAACGAAGGTGACAAGTGGGTTGAAAAGAAGGTAACGAATCCTGCATTTGTGCCTGCATGAAATGCAGGCGTCCTCCTGTTGGAAGAATTAATGGCAGTCTCGGTCTTGCCCTCGAAGGAAAGAATGGGCCACAAGGGTAGAGCACCTCCTTGGCATGCAGAAAGTCCCAGGTTCAGTTCCTGGCACCTCCAGTTAAGGCATCCTAGGTAGGCAGGGGATGGGTAACACCTTTCTTGGCCCGAGCCCATGGAGAGCTGCCACTGATCAGAGCGGATGATACTGAGCTAGGTGGGCTGATTGTCTGTTTCGGAATCAGGCAGCTTCGTATGACCGGCAAGCTAACCCCTTCTGACGCTGTACCCTTTGCAGGTGCTGGAGGACAATGACTACGGGCGCGCGGTGGACTGGTGGGGCTTAGGAGTCGTCATGTACGAAATGATGTGCGGGCGGCTCCCTTTCTACAACCAGGACCACGAGAAGCTCTTTGAACTCATTCTCATGGAAGAGATTAGGTTTCCGCGCACGTTGTCGCCCGAAGCGAAATCTCTTCTGTCCGGCTTGCTAAAGAAGGATCCTAAGCAAAGGTGAGACCACCCGTTTGTGTGTCCGGGCTTGGGGAATTGGTACTTCCCTAGATGTGAGTACTTGGAAGTAGGCGGAATCTTGCCAACGAAAGAAGGCCCCCTCGACAGGCACCTCACATGTCCATAGTGGGGGGTCTCACCACCCTGGAAGCTCCAACCTAGGTAGCCCAGGCTAGCCCGATCTCATCTTGGAAGCTAAGAGAAGAGAGGGAAGAGAAGATATTGGATTTATACCCCACCCTTCACTACCCAAGGGAGCCTCAGAGCGGCTTACAAACTCCTTTCCCTTCTCCTCCCCACAACAGACACCCTGTGAGGTAGGTGGGGCTGAGAGAGCTCTGACAGAAACTGCTCTTTTTCAAGAACAGCTGTGCCAGAACTATGGCTTGCCCAAGGTCATCCAGCAGCTGCAAGTGGAGGAGTGGGGACTCAAACCCGGTTCTTCCAGATTAGAGTCCGCGCACTTAACCACTACACCAAACTGGCTCTCAGGGTCGGCCTTGGCTACTGTTTGGAAGGTCGACCTCCAAGGAATCCCAGGGGCATGACACGGAGGCAGCCAATGGCAAACCACCTCTGAAACATCTCTTGTCCTAAAAACAAGTCTAGCTCGCCATCTAGTGGTGCATAATGCTTAAAGAGCTAGAATTTCTGGCTGCCAAACAATATTAGGATCTCCTGGCTATTCTACACACAACGCCATACGATTATTATAATTATTACTACCCTGAAAGGTAAACACTAGGTGTGATAGCTAGGTTCAGGTTCAGTAGCACCTTATGGGCCAACAAGATTTTCGGAGTATAAGATTTTGAGATTCAAACCTCCCTTTGTCAGCCGAAGCATTAAAGAGTCAGTGCATTGTCACAGCTACAGACCCGGACATGGAAGACCCAGATTCGGATTCCATCTTGGCAGTATAGCTTGCTTTGGGTGGCCTGAACTGGATCCCTGTCTCTTTGCATGGTTCATTTCAAAAAGTCACAGGAAGGCTAAAATGCAGTATACGTTCTCCTTTTGTGGAAGAGCTCTATTCAACACAGACTGGAAGCCAGAAATGAAATATACCCTCCAGTGGCAGAGAAAGTCCAGCCGTGCTGTTTCTGACTCGCTTATTTGCTTAACAACCGGAGGTCATTTGCAAGTGTCTAGTTGTACAGTGCAAACCAAATTATTTAAGTGGCAAGGGTGCTAGGATGTATAAACTGAGTTAGCAAGCTGGTGCTTAGCAGTATTTTTCGGGTGTATTCGGGTATCCAGAACAGTATTTGGGATTCTCGGGAATTCAAGTATCCAAGTCCTGTATATTTTTGGGAATATCCAGGGCCTGCTTTGTAATGATCTGAGGTCTGTTCCCCACCCCCACCCCTTTAACAGAGTTTCCGGGCAATGGGAGAAAGATATCTCACCTGGCCTGGGGAAGGCAGCTCCCAGCCAGCGTGAGCCAGATGCAGGGCCCAGAAGTGTTTCAGGTCTAGCTGGCTATTTCTCCCTCCCTTCTTCCTTTGTGGGAGCAGGGCCTTTTTCCATGACGGCTTTTTCCTCCCAGTCCGCACCCCTGCGAAGTAGGATGGCTGGGGTCACCCTGTTCAGGGGCTTATTGGATTTGGACCCCATTGGTCCAATTTGCCTGAAACTTAGGGGTTCTTCAGTAGACAGGCAGCACTAGGTCTCCTACAGTTTTGGAGTCTCTTGGTTGAAAAATAGCCACAACAGCCCCTCCTCCAAATTCTCGCATAAGGAACCTGAATAATTCTGGGATCCTGGAAAAACTCTAATCCCGAAATGGTACTGGGGGACCAAATGTGAGTTTTTATGCCCTTCCTGAAACCCGAATCCAAAAAAACCAAGCAAACCATTTTTGTTTTCAGGTGCCTAATTGCCAGTACAGAAACTGGCTGGGTTTAATCACCTGGCTGATCGCTTGTTTATAGTCATTAATTTATTCAAGGAAGTCTACATCGCACATTTAGACAAAAGAACATAACAATAGTTGAAATACTTGAGAAAAATTCAAGGGGGGGAGTAAATATCGAATGCATAATTTTAAATATCAGATTAAAATTAAAACAGCTACAGAATCGCTGGAGGGAGGAGCTATGGCTCGGGGGTAGAGTTCAATCCCCGGCATCTGCCGTTAAAAGGTCTGGCAGTGGGTGATATGAAAGACCTCTGCCCGAGACCTTGGAGAGCCGCTGCCAGTCTGAGTAGATAATACTGACTGGGATGGATCGAGGCTCTGGTTCAGCATGGGATGGATCGATGCTCTGGTTCAGCATAAGGCAGTTTCATGTGTTCATGTGCATATTGAACTTGGCACCAAATTAATGGCAGCGGCGCGAATTTTTAATGCAGCCGGGATGTATTTGGCAACTGCCAGAGAGATGTGATTTTCATTTCCGGACAGAAGATGATAGTCGGTTGGGAAAAGTTGTAAGAAGAGGAATTAACCAGAGAAGCTCTTCAACTGCCATAGGATTTGCATGTGAAGAAGAAAATTGTGTCAGGGTTTAACTTGTTCATATTGTAGTTTAATTGCTTGCTTTGTTGTTGTTGCTTTGGTAGCTGCCTTGACACTAAGGAGAGATAAAACAGGACATTAAACATATAAATGGATACGTTGCATTATATCTACATTGTCATTTAATATAGTGTCATTTTTACACTGGCCAGTAAACCCCCCCCCCCATGTCAGAATACAATGTAGGATTTGCAATGCATTGGTGTGTAGCCGTACAAGACGTGGACAGTGCTATGCGCTAAATCGTGGTGTCTTTTCCCTCCACAGGTTAGGTGGTGGGCCGGATGACGCCAAGGAGATTATGCAAAACAAATTTTTTGCCGGCATCGTATGGCAAGATGTATATGAGAAAAAGGTACCTAATCGCAATCTGGCGTGGGTTTTTATCCGACTCTACGAAACTCAGGGCAACATACATAGATCTCATTGTCAGACTCCTGCAGCAATCAGTTCCGAACGGCTTTCATTCAAAAAAGTAAAGTTTATTGAGACATTGAGAGTATGCAGATATCTTAACCATCTTGTGTTAGAATTGAAGAAAAAGTGCGCGTAGTAAACAGATATACATCGTTCACAGAGGAGTAATGGGCTACTTTTCCCAAGAGAAAGGCTACACCAGGCACTGAAGGTCACTCAGAGATAATAGAAACGTAGGAGACACAGCAGAAATGAAACTCAACATTCCAGAGTCCGTCTCCCCCCCACTCCCATGTCAGCCAGGGCTTGAGAAAGGCCTAGCTGACACTCATCTGGTCTCTCCCCCCCCAAAAAAAATCTACACAACAACCCTATGAGGTAGGTTATGGCTGAGAGGCTGTCCCACGGTCACCCAGCAAGCTTCATGGACCAGTAAAGGATCTGACCCCGGCTCTCTCTGGTCTTGGTCTGCCACTCTAACCACTACACCACACTGAGTTTGTATATCTCAGATACAGCTTGTTTGCTTATCAACTGTTTCAGAGTCTTTCATGCAAATCACTCTGGGCAGATCCACAGCACAGTTTTAGATGGGTCGGACAGCTCTCTCGTCTGCCCTGGGGATCAGAGGGGAGCTAGGAATCGCTAAGAGAATTCTCAGAAACCCAGACCAGACTACACCTTCCAGGACAGTTCTTTTGGAGAAGGCATGATGGGGAAATTTGAGAAAAGCCTAGCTGGCGCTCAACAGGTCTCCCCCCCCCCCAAAATCTACACAACAACCCTGTGAGGTAGGTTATGGCTGATAGGATGTCCCACGGTCACCCAGCAAGCTTCATGGACCAGTAAAGGATCTGAACCCGGCTCTCTCTGGTCTTGGTCTGCCACTCTAACCACTACACCACACTGAGTTTGTATATCTCAGATACAGCTTGTTTGCTTATCAACTGTTTCAGAGTCTTTCATGCAAATCACTCTGGGCAGATCCACAGCACAGTTTTAGATGGGTCGGACAGCTCTCTCGTCTGCCCTGGGGATCAGAGGGGAGCTAGGAATCGCTAAGAGAATTCTCAGAAACCCAGACCAGACTACACCTTCCAGGACAGTTCTTTTGGAGAAGGCATGATGGGGAAATTGAAATAAGGTTGTTTGCCGTCACCGCACTCGGATAATATTGGTGCCATTCTCCAGGGCCCGGAGCCTTCCTCAGATGATAAGAATTTTCCAACTTCAATTCAAGGTGTTGGTCATGACCTTGAAATCCATTTGTGGCCTAGGGCCCATATATCTATGGGCCCACCTATTCTGATATGTTCCTTAGCAGCAGTTACACTCTGTGGATCAGGCCTTATTGACAGTGCCAGCTTGCAGGGAAGGTGAAGACCATAAGAGCATAAGAGAAGCCATGTTGGATCTGGCCAACAGCCCCTCCAGTCCAACACTCTCTGTCACACAGCGGCCAAAACCCAGGTGCCATCAGGAGGTATGCCAGCAGGGCCAGAGCTCCAGAAGTCCTCCCACTGTTGCCCCCCTAAGCACCAAGAATACAGAGCATCACTGCCCCAGACAGAGTGTTCCCTCTGTACCTTGTGTGGCTCCATACATTTATCCAATCCCCTCTTGAAACTGTATATTCTTATAGCTGTCACCACTTCCTGCGGCAGTGAGTTCCACGTGTTAATGACTCTCTGGGTGAAGAAGCCAAAGAGTTCTAAACCGACTGCTCAGCAATTTCATTGCGTGCCCACTGAGTTCTGGTATCGTGAGAAAGACCGTTCCTGCCAGAGCATATTCCATAGCAGCCCTAACATCATGGAATGGTCGTCCCAGATCTGTCAGGAAGCCCCCTTCCCGTTGCATGAATTTTCCAGAGGCTTTGCAAGACTCGGTTGTTTAAAGGGGGCCCTTACATAACTAAATCGGCATTTGTAACACATTGGCGTGCATGGATTGAGTTGGCCTTTGTTAAGTGTTGTATGTGTGTTGTATGTGTGTGTGCGTATTCAGGGCTGTCAAATCGCTTCTGACTTAGGTCGACCCTACGAATTTTAATGTCCTCCAAAACATCCTCTCGTCAACAGCCTTGCTCAGGTCTTGCAAACTGAGGGCCCTTGTGGCTTCCTTTATTAAGTCAATCCATCTCATCTTGGATCTTCCTCTTTTCCTGCTGCCTTCAACTTTTCCTAGCATTATTGCCTTTCCCATTGACTCTGGTCTTCTCATAATGAGAGTATGATAGCTTCAGCTGAGTCCCTTTAGCTTCTAGGGAGAGTTCAGGCTTGATTTTACCTCGGAACCCACTGATTTGTCTGGGTTAGAGAGCTATATTATTTGATAGTTCTTCTGCTTCTAATCAGCATTGTAACCTGCCTGGAGTCCCTTCTTGGGAGAAGGCAGGCTAAGAATGCCGTAAATTAAAGGGAAAACTAGAGATGTAAAATTTCTGGAAATGTTGAAGCTTGGAAAAAAAACCCGGGTTTTTTCCGTTTTTTTCCCCCCGGGGCAAAACGGAAATTTTCGGAAAAATAGAAAAAATGCTACATTAGCATTTCTTTTGTCTTTTTTAGATTGAAAGTCATTCTGTTACTTTAGGAACATAAAATATGACTATGGACATTTTTACTTGGCATGAAATTATCACAACTAGCATATTAAAAATATAGTGTATCCAAACAATTATTACAAACAGAATACCCACCCACATGCAAAAACAAAACTGAAACTTTTTTATTTTCTTCTGACAATCGCACCTCCTAAAGGAAGAAATGCATCTTGTTCTTGCATTGGAGAGTTCAGTTTGTAACCTAGGACTTAATTGTCCTCAGCCTTTTATCATTCGAGTTGCCCTTTTCTGCACTTTTTCCAAAGCTATAATATCCTTTTTAAGGTGTGGTGCCCAGAACTGCACACAGTATTCCAAATGAGGTCTCACCATTGATTTATATAGGGGCATTATTATATTGGCTGATCTGTTTTCAATACCCTTCCTAATAATCCCCAGCATAACATTGGCTTTTTTTATTGCAGTCACACACTGTCTCGACATTTTCAGTGAGTTATCCACTACAACTCCAAGATCTCTCTCTTGCTCAGTCTCTGCCAGTTCAGACCCCATCAATGTGTATTTATATTTAGGATTTTTGGCTCCAATGTGCATCACCTTGCACTTGGCCACATTGAACCCCATTTGCCATGTTGACGCCCACTCGCCCATCCTTGACAGATCCCCTTGGAGTGCCTCACAATCCTCACTGGTTTTCACCACCCTGAACAACTTTGTATCATCCGCAAATTTAGCCACTTCACTGCTAAATTGAAGTGGAAATGATTTGGAAAATATTTGGAAAATATTTGGAAAATATTTGAACACCTTGTTTTAAAATATTTTATTCATCATGTTAAAATAAAACGTTCCATAATCAATTTTTTTCTTTTCTTTTTTCAATTTTTCCAATTTTTCGGGAAAAAAACAAAAAGGCTTCAGGAAAAAAATGGAAAAAAACTGGGTTTTTCCCGGGCCTTCACATCTCTAGGGAAAACCTGGGCCCTTTTGTATGCGGCCGTCCGCTTTGCCACTCAACTTCCTCTTCCTTCGGAAGCCTTCAGGGGCCACTTGGGTAGTTGGGAAGCTGATGTGATACTCAAAATAGGCAGGGACTTCATTCATCTTGCAGAATTCCCAGTGCCACTTCTACCAAAGCCTTCCGTGAAGCTAGATTAGGGTGGATGGCCGTGTTGATCTGAAGCAATGGAACAATGCTTGAGTCCAGCGGCACCTTTAAGAGGGACAAAGTTTTATTCTGGGTATAAGCTTTCGTGTGCAAGCACACTTAGACTCACAGAATCATAGAGTTGGAAGGGATCTCCAAAGTCATCTAGTCCAGGCCCCTGCCCAGTGCGGGAAATTCACAAATACTTCTTCAGCGTGTGCATGTACACAAAAGCTTCTACCTAGAATTAAGCTGTGTCAGTCTTTAAGGTGCCACTGAGCTCAGACTTCATCTTACCGAAGTCTGGTCACTTCCATCCGTGCCCTCTCATTACTTCCTGTCCTGCAAGTCTTCTTTTGTTGTTGTTGAGGATGATTTATAGCACGGGAGTTTTATTTTTAAAAATGACCAGCTAAACAATTTGCGTAAGCACAAACATGATTGCTTGAAAGTGTGTGTTGTGTTGCAGATGTTCCTTGTCGCCAGACTCCCCGTTCCTCCGTCTTCCCTCTTGGGCCTCCCAGTTCCCTGTTTATCACTGTGTGGCTCTCTGCTGCCCTCCAGTGTGCTCACTGGTTTATAACGTGCATGTTGTCCGTAAGCTAAAAGTGACATTTTGAGCTCCACCAGATGTTTGAGGCAGTGTTTTTGTTTCTTTTTTCAGTGACTGCTTCAGACTTAGGGAAGCAGCATAATTCTTCCCAAGCAGATGGCCATTTATCAATTAAAAACACCTTCTGCAGATCATGTAAGACAGTTGCATCTACTTAAATCGAGATGGGTAGCCCCGTTAGTCTGTCTGTAGCAGTAGAAAAGAGCATGAGTCCAGTATAGCAAGATTTGTGGCAGGCTAGGAGCATTCTTGAGTCAAGGCTCACTTCTTCAGATGCCCATGAAAGCTCCTACCCTGCCACAATTTTTTTTTTAGTCTTTAAGGTGCTTCTGGACTCTTGCTCTTTTCTACAGTTGTGTCTACAGTTGCATCGATTCCCCCCTCCCCAGCACGAAGTTACAAAAATAAAAGTACAGATGAAACCATGTTTGTGTGTTCTGGGCATGTCTGTCTATTTTGAAGGCCTCTCCCTGCTATGCCCCCCCAAATATCCACAAAGCCATGCTGAATGTGTTTTCGATCCTTCATCTTTAAAAACAAGCAATAATAAAAGAACCCCGTCTTCTCTCTGTTTGCCAAGCTTCGTTTGGATATTGTTCCAGTGGCTTGTGGGGGTTGGATCTCCCCTCCCAGTGATGTAGGGGACAACCTGTTTCTGTGCATGTTTACTTGGCTGCAAGTCTTGGCCTTCAGTACAACTTGCTTCCTGCTAAACATGAATATCAAGAGCTACCTTACACTGACTCAGACCATGGGTCCACCAAGGTCAGTGCGGTGTACTCAGACTGGCAGCGGCTTACAATCTCCTTTCCCTTCCCCTCCCCACAAAAGACACCCTGTGAGGTAGGTGGGGCCGAGAGAGCTCTGACAGAAACTGGTCTTTTTCAAGAACAGCTCTGACAGAACTATGGCTTGCCCAATGTCATCCAGCCAGGTGCAAGTGGAGGAGTGGGGAATCAAACCCGGTTCTCCCAGATTAGAGTCCGCGCACTTAACCACTACACCAAACTGGTTGAGACCTTTCACACCACTTACTGCTAGGGCCATTATTTATTTATTTATCACATTTATACCCCGCCCTCCCCGCTCTCCATTGAACTGGAGATCATAGAATGTTAGAGTTGGAAGGGATCCTGCAGGTCATCTAGTCCAACCCCCTGCACTCTGCAGGAGCATAGCCGAAAGACAGCCCTACAACAACATACCTGAAAGAAGGTCGTCCAGCCTCCGCTTGAAAACATCCAGCGAAGGAGCATCCACCACCTCCCGAGGCAGCCTGTTCCACTGCTCAACCACTCTTACAGTTAGGAAGTTTCTCCTGATTTTTAGCTAGTATCGACTCCCTTGTAATTTCCACCCATTAGGTCTAGTCTTGCAATCCGGAGCAAGAGAGAAGAGATCTGCTCCGTCTTCTACACGACAGCCCTTCAAATATTTGAAAACTGCAATCATGTCCCCTCTAAGCCTTCTCTTTCCCAGGCTAAACAGACCCAACTCTTTCAGCCTTTCCTCGTAAGACTTGGATTCCAACCCTCTCACCATCCTGGTTGCCCTCTTCTGGACACGCTCGAGCTTGTCAACATCCTTCCTAAAATGTGGTGCCCAAAACTGGACACAGGACTCTAGGTGAGGCCCGACCATAGCAGAACAGAGCGGAACGACCACCTCCCGTGATCTGGACACAATGCTTCTGTTAATGCATCCTAAGATTGCAGTAGCTTTCTGTAACTCTGGAGGTGCTGGGGCCTGAACTTGGGACCTCTTGCACTACTACCACCGCCTTTCTGCAGTCAGGGTTGCCCTAGGTGTCTGTGCTCTGATCGAGGTTTTTAGCTCTCTCGCCCTCCAGCCTGCCACTGTCCTGATGTTTTGCCAGCTTTGCTGGCAATGCGGACTGGTTTGGGAACTTGTCCAGTGTTTTATGAGTATTTTCATTTTTATTTCTTTATTTCCCAAATTTATACCCTGCCCTCCCAGCCGAGTACTCTTCCCTCACCACTGTTGTGCCCCGTTAATACAAACAGAAATATAGTGGCCGATTAGGAATTGAGTCTTTTTTAAAGGGGCTTTTCTTAAACGTGTGTCTTCCTCTTCTGCAAGAGTCTCCCTTTCCCTCCTTTTCACGAGAAGGTTTATTATTTATTTATTTATTTATTATCAAATTTGTACCCCGCCCTCCCTGCAAAGCAGGCTCAGGGTGCCTCCCATAGAGACATAAATACAGCTTAAAAATCATACAATCATTCAATTACATAAAGCACCACAAATAAAACCAATATAAACACAAAGTGCTGGCGGCAATTAAAATTAGCTTAGATGGTACATTATCAGAGGGATTTCCACTGCCCAGATGTTCTCCGATGTTTCTGCTCGTAATCTGCTGGATGTTAGACCCACGGAGCAGGGCTCTAGGGTAGTGGTGGCCCCTAATTGAATGCCTGGCGGAAGAGCTCCGTCTTGCAGGCCCTGCGGAACTGTTGCCCAGGCAGGGTCCTTCTACAGAAGGAAGCAATGCCGCACGTATCGGCAAGTCACGTAAAACTTAAGCTGACCCTGTGAATTAACAACCTCCAAAACTTCCTGTCATTAACGGCCTTGCTCAGGTCTTACAAAACTCAGGGCCGTGGCTTCCTTGATTTGAGTCCATCCATCTCAAGTTGGGTCTTCCTCTTTTCCTGCTGCCTTCAACTTGTTTGTCTTCAAGGGGCCTTTAGACTTCCGGGGGTTTTGTTTGTTTGTTTGTTTGCTACCCTGACCTGGATAGTCCAGGCCGGCCCGATCTCCTCAGGAGTCTCAGAGCAGCTTACAATCTCCTTTCCCTTCCCCTCCCCACAACAAACACCCTGTGAGGTAGGTGGGGCTGAGAGAGCTCTGAGCTCCTCAGATCTCGGAAGCTAAGCAGGGTCAACCCCGGTCAGTACTTGGATGGGAGAGCCCCAAGGAAGCTCTGGGTTGCCTTGCAGAGGCAGGCAATGGCAAACCGCCTCTGTTAGTCTCTTGCCTCGAAAACGCTACGAGGTTTCTATAAGTTGGCTGCGACTCGATGGCCAAACAACAACAAACAATGCTGACCTCGATTGCCTGGTCTCATCAGATCTCAGAAGCTGAGCAGGGTCGACCCTGGTCAGTATTTGGATGGGAGACCACCAAGGAAGCCCCAGGTTGCTACGCAGAGGCAGGCAGTGGCAAGCCACCTCTGAACTCTCGGTCTGGGGCCAGGGATGCTCTCTCTTCTTGGTGCTTGGGGGGCGGGGACAGTGGGAGGGCTCCTAGTGTCCTGGCCCCACTGTTGGACCTCCTGATGGCACCTGGTATTTTTGGCCCCTGTGTGACACAGAGTGTTGGACTGGATGGGCCTTTGGCCTGATCCAACATTTGGCTTCTCTTATGTCCTTATGATCTTATGTTAACAGCTCTTGCCTTGAAACCCCTGTGGAGTTGCCATAAGCCGGTTGTGACTTGATGGCAGAAAACAAGCAACGACTAAAAACCCCAATACAGTGACACTGCTGTCTCTGTGGAATTACAGTGGCCCATCAAGTCCACCATACACACACACACACACACGCACACAAAGTGGCCAGCCGGTTGCCCTGGAGGGCCAGCAAACAGGGCAGAGAGAACAAGGCCTTCCTCTGGTGCTGCCTCTGAATAGGGAGGTTCCCTTTAGTCGTCATGGCTAGTAGCCAT
The DNA here is from genome assembly GCF_001447785.1 of Gekko japonicus. NCBI lineage: Eukaryota > Metazoa > Chordata > Lepidosauria > Squamata > Gekkonidae > Gekko > Gekko japonicus. The sequence continues at coordinate 315,665 of NW_015164229.1, forward strand.
TGACGGACCTCTCCTCCATGAATTCATTTAATCCCCTTTTAAGGACATCTGTAAGGACATAAGAAGAGATGAGCTTTGCTTTCTGGCCAGCGTCACCATTCCTGGGACTCAATCCCCTTGCCTTACCACATGTGCGTTTTCCCGAGTTTGGGAAAACGAGAGCCAGTTTGGTGTAGTGGTTAAACACGGAAACTCTAATGTGGGAGAACCGGGTTTGATTCCTCACTCCTCCACATGCAGCTGCTGGCATGACCTTGGGTCCGTCACAAGCTCTTTCAGAGTTGTTAGAGCTCTCTCAGCCCCGCCTACCTCACAGGGTGTCTGTTGTGGGGAGAGGAAGGGAAAGGAGATTGTAAGCCGCTCTGAGACTCCTTCGGGTAGCGAAGGGCGGGGCATGAATCCAATCTCTTCTTCTTCCCCAGTGAGCTATCGAGCCGTGACAAAATCCAGCCCGTCAAGCAATCACTTAGAAAGCCATCAGGAAGCAGCTGAAAAGCTGAAGTGACCATTAAGAAATATCAAAGCAGTAAAGTGAGCTGGTGAGAGAGCAAAACAAAATGCCCACTGTATTTTAGGAAGGGAGAGGGTTGTTAATTAGGAAATGGAAGGCGGGATGTCGCTTCAGGATGGGACACAGATTCCAGTCTTCTAACAGGACAGCCAAGGGCCTGATCCATCACTCGATTAGAAGGACCTGCTTTACCAAATGTGGCTGGTTGGTTTCAGTTTCTGACAGAAGGCCTTGTTAAAAAAATGATATGTTAAGTTGGCAGGGTGTATAGGAAAAGAAATAAGTGTGTGTGTGCATATGGGTATGTATTGCTCTGTAGGTCTGTAGGCATTTATAAAATGGCAATCACAAAAGGGCTATGCCGCAATGCTTTTTAAAAAGGATGTCTTTTTCCAGAACTCGCTTTTCCAACTTGTGAGGGCCACAGGAATAAACAGCTTTTAATAGGATTATCATGGAGGATAAGTCTGGATCAGACCAGCGGTCCATCTAGTCCAGCATCCTGTCTCACACAGTGGCCAACCAGTTCCTCTGGAGGGCTAACAGTAGGGCATAGAGGCCGAGACCTTCTTTAGAAGAAGAGCCCTGCTGGATCAGACCAATGGTCCACCTGGTCCAGCATTCTGTCTCACACAGTGGCCAGCCAGTTCCTCTGCAGGGCCAACAACAGGGCAGAGAGGCTGAGGCCTTCCCCCGCTGTTGCCTCCTGACTCTGGATTCAGAGGATTAGTGCCTCTCAATGTGGAGGTTCCCCTCAGTCACCATGCCTAGTAGCCATTGATAGACCTCTCCTCCATGGATCTATCTAACCCCCTTTTAAACCTGCCTATTCCTGTGGCCACCACCACATCCTCTGGCAGCGAGTTCCACCTTGCAATCACTCACCGTGTAAAGTGGTATTTCCTTTTGCCCCTCCTGAACCCACTGCCCATCAGCTTCATTGGATGCCCTCAAGTTCCTGTGAAGAACCTGACAGTGTTATGGTAAGGATAAAAGGGTGGGAGATGCTGTTGCCACTCTTGAGCTTGTGGAATATGTGCAGAGGTTTTCGAACTTGCCATACGTGATTTAGGGTTGATTCGGGGTATGATTCCGTCATTCTGGTTTATAGCCATACTCTTGGGTCCGCTCTCCGGTATCCTGCAAACTCAGGCATTTGGCTTTTGTTTTTGCTTCCCAGCTGGTACCTCCATTTAAGCCACAGGTGACGTCTGAAACGGACACACGCTACTTTGACGAAGAATTCACAGCACAGATGATTACAATCACCCCCCCAGACCAAGGTAAAGGCAGAGCCGTTTCCTCTTGTCTGATTCACCAGCCCTGTGTTAACAAAGCCACGGCATGCCGTGACGGAGCCCGCTGACCCCAGGAAGCAAAATCTAAACGCCGCTGTACAGCAGCTGACAATCAAGATCCCTAAAATGCACTTCTCACTCTATTAAAAAAAACCCGTTATTGCTCTTAAAGACAGCCAAGTGTTTTAGCTGTAAAACAAGGGTGTGGTATGAGCCCTCAAGTTGCTTCCGACATGCATATGGCAACCCTGTGAGTGAACGACCTCCGGATTGTCCCACCGTTCACAGCCTTGCTCCCAGGTCTTGCAAACCGAGGGCCTTTGTGGCTTCCTCAATTGAGTCAACCCCATTTCCTGTTGGGTCTTCCTCTTTTCCTGCTGCCTTCCAATCTACCTGGCATCATTGCCTTTTCCAGTGGCCCTTGTCTCACTGCTGGAACGGCACCACAAAAAGGATGCCTTCCAAAGAACGGGCTGAGCCAACCCTAAAGTGGCAGGCAGGTGATTTTTTTTTTTACACTACATGTTGCCATCGAAATCAGTCCCTTCCGTTCAGTATAGACAGTTCTGACCTTGTCGAGGCCAGAAAAAATAATACTGCAACTCCTGAGTGCATTGAAGGGGCTGGATTCAGCAACCCGTCAGCAGAAAGTACTGATGGTCGTGGATATTTCTTACATCTCTTTTTCCCAGCAGTCCTTTCCAGCTCCTGGAAAGTTGGTTCTCAGGGCCAGGGGACCCTCGTAGGCTAATGATCATGCAGATCAGGAGGCTGCTGCGTGGATGGGGAAGGGGAGGGAATCGCTGTTCCTTCTGCATCGCGGCACAGATGGAAGGGGGAGGAGAGAGTTTTTCACCTGCTAGGACATGGGGCACCACGGCAACGACGAACACCTTTTCCGGTGCCCACCAAATGTTTTTAGAAAGTGGTCCGTTCCAAGTGGGGCTTCCAATTGGCCATTGGAGATTTGATTGGCTGTACAGATTTTTTTTAAAAAAACCATTGCTTTGGCAGCAGTTGCCACTGTTCACTGTGTAAGGATGACCAAAGAGAGATCACAGGATGAGTGAGTAGAAAATAGTCAATGGCAACCAGGACATATTTACGAAGGGAATATCGCTCTTTTATAGATTTTTCGAAAAATAGATCAATATTACTACTAATACATATACATGGTGCTGGAGAAGACTCTTGAGAGTCTCCTGGACTGCAAGGAGATCGAATCAGTCGATCCTAAAGGAAATCAACCCTGACTGTTCCCTGGAAGGCCAGATACTGAAGCTGAAGCTCAAATACTTTGGTCACCCAATGAGAAGGGAGCACTCCCTGGAGAAGACCCTGATGCTGGGAAAGACTGAAGGTAACAGAAGAAGGGGGATGGCAAAGGATGAGATGGTTAGGCAGTGTTATCGATGCAACGAACATTAAGTTAAGCAAACTCCGGAGGACAGGAGGGCCTGGTGTGATGTGGTCCATGGGGTCACGAAGAGTAGGACTCGACTGTGCGACTGAACATCAACAACAACAGTCCATCTCCGTACATTCATACAAGAATAAACATCAAAAAATGATTCCACGATGTTGGCAAGCACAGTCCAATAATCTAAAGTTCTTACAAACAGTAAATCTTCTTTGTGTCTGTCTTGTACTAATATTGGATTGTAGGTAAATAGCATAAGAGAGATGGCATGCAAAGATGAATGCTGAGTAGGAAAGGATTCACTGGGTCCACACGCATTCTGCTCTGAAGAAGGCTTATGAAACAGGTGTCGGAGCAAGCCTGTCTGCAGATTGGTGGCCTTTATGCTATTTGCCTCCAATCCAATATTACTACGAGAAAGACACAAAGAAGATTTACTGTTTGTAAGAACTTTAGATTATTGGTCTGTGCTTGTCGACATTGTGGGATCATTTTTTTGATGTTCATTCTTGTATGAACGTACAGAAATGTATTTGTATTAGTATTAATATTGATCTATTTTTTGAAAATCTATAGAAGAGCGATATTCCCTTCGTAAATATATCATGGTTGCCATTGACTATTTTCTACTCGCTATCCAATGTGTGACAGAAGGTAAGCCATGGTAGCCATTTTGTAGCTGGCTCCACATCCCACAGCAACCCTTTTTGTGGCAACCGTTTTCTGGCTGCGCCCAGTGCCCTGTGTCACAAATCTGAAGGTGCCCATAGGCTCAACAAAGTTGGGGACTCTTCTGTTAGGTAAAAGGAAATATGGGTAGGATCAGGGATGCCTGCTTTCGTTACTCCCCGTCTTACTGAGTGCATCACTGTTGTAGTTAATCCTGTGCTTTCTTGCTGCTTCCAGACGACAGCATGGATTGCATCGACAGCGAGCGACGACCTCATTTCCCTCAATTCTCGTATTCCGCCAGTGGGACGGCTTAACATTTTGCTCGCCCACACAGAGGAAGTGGTTCAACAGCATTTTGGGGACATTTATTTTGATGACGGACACTAGAGAACTCTCTACGACACGTGAATTGCAAACTATGTTTGTACTTGGGTTCAGATGAATTTGTAGAAAGCCTTGCGGGTTGTCTATTTAAAGCAATCCTGATGCGTTTTTTGAGATCTCCGATGCATTTTTTTGAGAAGGAAGACAAGAAATCCATTCTGAAAACGATTAAAATGTTGTTTAAAAATAAAAGGGGGGAAAAAGCATTTTCTTCTGGAAACAAAAAATGACCTTTTAGGTTTTTTAAGAATCTGCACCCCTGACACCGTTTAATTTCTAGAAGTTTACAGCATCCAACATGGCGGCTGCATTGACCATTTAACTAAACAACAACACAGTTTCTTATTTATTTCGCACAGCTTGTCACGTAAGTCACAATACAAGAGACGAGGCTTAGGGTACAAGAATGGAAGTGACAAAAAATGAAGAAATTCCAGAGATGTGACGGTTTGACTTCCACTTGGGCAGCCATGAAGATGATGGCCGCTCTAGGAAATTAATGATAGCAATGGCATTGCTCACCTCAGTGAGGTGAAATAAATTGTGGGAGAGAGAGAAAAATAACCCAGGTGCAAGAGACATTACATATCAAATGGAGCTGAGTGTGGAATCCGTTCCGTTTTCAACATTACACAGGGAAGCATTTCTCTGAAGGTGCATTGACTGATCCCATTTGGAAGGGGGGGGTTGTGTGTGTGTGATAAGATGGGCTTTGCCAAATCTTGTCAATCACCCACTGGCAATTTCTCCCATACAGGCAGGCTATTTTGAAACTAGCTGAGGACGTTCCGGAACAATGCATTGCTTCCCACCCCACCCACCCCACCTGTTTATTCTGCTTGTCCCAGGAGTTTTCCGGAGGGCATGGCCCCAAGGCAAATGAGGCGATTTCTCAGTCCCATCCATACATGCTTATACAGCTGCAAAATTGACCTCCGAGGAGTCCATGTTCTGTTTTAAAAAAAAACACGGAAAGCTTTTTTCCAAGTTGCCTTCTAACAAAATGAAATGATGGAGCAACGGACAAATTTTGGGCACCGGAGCCATTTTTCTTCATACGTTCAAGGGGCCCTGGTAAAAACGGCCACATGCCAGACACAGTTCGACTGCAGTCCTGAATTTTTCTGCTCTTTTTTAAAATGTACATTTTGTAAAGGTTATTGTGGGGGGGAGGGGGGGGGAAGGGAACACTTTGTGCTTGGAGGAGACTCCTTTAGCAGTGGCAGGGGTTGTGTGTAAAAAGAAGATAGGGCAGGGTGACACCTCAGGAGTCCAAGGGAAAAAGGGCGTTCAAAAGGTGATTATTATTATTTTTTTCATTCTTAGAACTTTTTTCACCCTTGGCTCTCTCTCTCCCCCCCCCCCATGGTTTTTTCTTTTATTTTCGTAAAGAAACCACTTCATTCTGACTCTGCCAAAAATGATATCAAGATCATCTTTTTGCCGTTGCTGCGGCCTGGGCTTTCTAGCTCCCACTTGTGCTGCGAATGAATTTATTCAGTTGTGGCTTTTCTGTTCCCTTAGATACGGTTTTTTTTTTTTTTGCTTTGTTTCTCTGTTCTTTTATCTGTATAAAGTTGATTAAATAAACTGCAGTTCCTTAGCATTTTTTTTTTTAATTTGAAAGGGAGCATATTTAAAGTACCCTCAAACTTTTCCCTCTACATGAAACCCCGTTATGTTTTGTTTGGGTTTGTTTTTTTTGTTTTTTTACAAAGTTCAGTTCTAGTATTTTTACTTATGATATGAAAGTTTCCCTCAATACTTCAATAAAATGCGCTTTAACAAGTTACCTTGGTCTGTGTTGTGTCCTACCAAAATCCTTCCCTCCGTGCCCCTGTGCCTAGAACACTTCAGTTCCTGCTACCATCAGACAGGGACCTGCTCATGTAGCAGTTTGATTGAGGGAGACAAAAAAACCAACCTCCTCCCTCCTGCTTGTTTATTTACCCTACCGCCCAAATAGTGGATCCAAAATTCAACAGGACTGTCAAGTTTCTAAAAAGATGTTAAGGCACTATGGTGGAGAACTTAAGCTGAGTTAGTGTGAGCCAGCTCACGTTTTTTTAGCCTCCAGCTCACACATCACACAAACTAATCTATGCGGTAGCCAGTGTTCCCCCTAAGCTGTGGAGTCCTGTGAGCAAAAATTCTACTTTGTGAGTCACGGGCATTAAAGTTGTGAGCGGGCGATTTGGCTACTGCATAAATTAGTTTGCTCTGGAGCCCTCCTTCCTGAGCTCAGACAAAAATGTGTGAGCTGGAGGCTAAAAAAACTGTGAGCTAGCTCACGTTAGCTTAGAGGGAACACTGGCGGTAGCCAAATCGCTCGCTCACGACCTTAATGCCAGCAGCTCACAAAGTAGATCTTTTGCTCACAAGACTCCATGGCTTAGAGGGAACATTTCTTTTTGAGCCCGTGGGCACCATGGGAATTCCGTGGTGGGTGAAACCACAAAATGGTTGCTGTGGGAGGCGGAGTCAGCCATGAAATGGCAACGGCAGGAGGCAGACACACACACACCCACGAGAAACACATGTGCAAGGGACAAGAAGAGTAATTTTTTTTAATGCCCTTAGAGAGAATAAAAGAAACTCTACGGTGGCTAGCTTGTGCTGAGGCAGTGTTATTTGAATCTCCTGAGCCAATCAGATCCCCAGCGCTGCTGGGCAGTAGCTTCTCGTGGACATGCCCACTTTCTAAAAAAGCTTGACGGGTGCCAGAAACCACGGTGCCCGCAAAGCATCTAAGTAAACTCCTCCCCCTCCCCAATAGTTATGGAACAAAGTTGGGGTCTGAATGGGAGGTTGTAAATCAGTGGAAAGTATGCACTAAAACACTGGAAACAGACAAGAACTAAACCTGCAGTATTCATGTATTTATTCACTTATACGTTGCCTTTCTCCTCGATGGGAGCCCAAAGCAGCTCATGTGTAGTTCTCTCCTCCATTTTATCCTTCCAACAACCCTGCGAGGGAGGTTAGGTTGGGATTGTGTGACTGGCCCAAGGTCACTCGGCAACTTTCTGTGGCAAACTGGGGATTCCAACCGGGTTCTCCCAATATACCACACTGGCTCCCCACCTTCTTCTGAGGACCTCAGACCAGCATATGTGTGTGTCCCCGCACTTTATCCTCACAATAAACCTATGAGGTAGTACAGTGCTCCCTCTAAGCTGTGGGGTCTTGTGAGCAAAAATCCTGCTTTGTGAGCTACTGGCATTAAAGTTGTGAGCCAGCGATTCAGCTACTGCATAAATGAGTGTCCTGAGCCAAGAGGAAAATGCGTGAGCCAGAGGCTAAGAAATTGTGAGCTCGCTCACACTAACTCAGCTTAGAGGGAACACTGGAGGTAGACTAGATTGTGACTGGACCCAGCTTTCGTGGCAGTGCAAGGACTTGAAGCAGGGATTTGCAATCGGACATTGCCAGCCCGTTTAATGAAACCGATGATCCTGCCATTCCTAAATTTTCAGTGCCAGGACTATATAATAAATTTTGAATTGCACACCTCTAGCTTGAACTGCACTGTCCTCGGTCCTAGTCCAGCACTCTAATCCCCATTCCTGGCCCATCATTCTAACCATTACATTGCATAATGACTTACTGGATGTAGAGTTCCACTTCCTACAAACACTTGGCAGGCACCGGGAAAGGGCTTGGTGGATGCCACAGCGGAGACCCCTGATGTAAATAAAGAATGGTTGTGTGGGCAGGAAAAGAGCTGGGATTTTGTAACATGTTTCCCGACCGGTCCAACGTTTGCAGTGGTTCTGGATCTGCCTGTTAGGCCAATCCTCTCTCTCTCTCTCTCTGGATAAATGGAGGGAAGAGGGGTATGGTGGAATCGTGAAAAGATTCACAGATTTGGACTTGGGGGGAATATAATAGCAGAAACAAAAGAAAAAAATTATGTCAATACAAGAGGGGGATCCCATACTTCCCCCTCCATCGCTGAGACTAGCAAGGTGTAGTGGTTAAGAGCGGTGGACTCTGATCTGGAGCTCCAGATTCGATCCCCCACTCCTCCTCCCCATGATGCCTGCCGGGTGACCTTCGGCCAATCCCAGTTCTCTCAGAACTCTCTTAGCCCCACCTGCCTCACAAGGTGCCTGTTGAGGGAAAAGGAAGGGAAGGCAATTGTAAGCTGCTCTGAGACTCCTTAGGGCAGAGGAAAGTGGGGTATAAAAACCAATCCAGCGTGGTGTAAAGAGGGGTATACTCTAATCTGGGAAACCAGGTTTGATTCCCCACTTCTCTACATGGAGCCTGCAGGGTGACCTTGGGCCAGTCACAGTTCTCTCAGAGCTGTTCTCTCAAGGGCAATTCTCTCAGGGCTCTCTCAGCCCCACCCACCTCCCAGGGTGCCTGTTGTGGAGAGAGGAAGGGAAAGCGGTTGGAAGCTGCTCTGACTCCTCAGGGCAGAAGGAAGTGGGGTATAAAAACCAATTCTTGAGCCAGCGTGGTGTAAAGCGCGGTGGACTCTAATCTGGAGACGTGGGTTTGAGCCCCCACTCCTCCACATGGAGCCTGCAGGGTGGCCTTGGGCCAGTCAGTTCTCTCAGAAGTCTCTCAGCCCCACCTGCCTCACAAGGTGGCTGTTAAGGGGAGACGAAGAAAAGGCAATTGTAAGCCACTTTGAGACTCCTCAGGATAGAGAAAAGTGGAGTATAAAAAGCCCAACTCTTCTTCAGGCAAGGCTGCAGGCCCTACCACGGAGCCCAGCGGCCGGTGTCCGTCCAGGTCAATGCTGCCAGCATCCACCGCCGGGCCTGGAGCAGCCGCTGGTGCCCTCCTCCATTGCAGCCGCTGGGCCCAAAGCCGCTGTCAGCATCCTCCGCTGCGGAGCTCAAGCGGCTCCTTCAGTGCATTGTCTGTACAGGCTCAGACAATGCAATTACATTTGGGGGGGGGATTTAACCCCCTCCCCCATATATCTGATTCCTGATTTTTTTCTGCAAATTTTGGGGAATCCCCCAAGTTTGCAGGAAAATCTGTTTAGCATCCGTACGGTCCCAATCTACAGACATCGGTATCCACAGCTGGGGGCCACGTGTCGCTATTGGTATATAGATAACAACACAGCTCGCCATTTGCTGCCCTCCCCCAGGCTTTGGGGATTGTCTTTTCTTTACAATGCTTACTGGAAAGCCAGCATCCTGCTCGGAACAGGCAGCTAGCTAGAGCAGCACTGCGACTTAAAATGACTGTATGCGGGGAGGGGGGGGGAGGCATCTGCCGCCTTTACTTTTACGAGACAAACCAGCAACCGGTGTTCCCTCTAAGCTGAGTTGGCATGAGCTAGCTCACAGTTTTTTAGCCTCTGGCTCACAGATTTTTGTCTTCGCTCGGGAAGGATGGCTCCAAAGCAAGCTAATTGATGCAGGAGCCAAATTGCTCGTTCACAACTTTAATGCCAGGAGCTGACAAAGTAGAATTTTTGCTCACGACGAGACTCCATGGCTTAGAGAGGGAGTATTTGCCGGCCAGAGCAAGAAGTGATTGCTCAGCAGGTGTGAACGGGGACATGTTTCGGGAGTCCCAACAGCCTGTCCCGGTTGCAAGGGGGGAAAACAATCCTTGGACGTAAAGTTTGTCAGCCGTGTTACAAAAGCAGGTGGCGGTGCTGGAGGTTAGTCGAGTGAGTGTGAAAGAAACGTGTCAAAGGAAAATGGCTGGTCAAGAGGCCTCCACCAGAGCATGAGAAAAAGCGCTTCTCAAAAGACCGGGCGGCTACAAAAGGTTCACTTAGGCAATAAAATCTGGCTGGGAGCGGTGGGTAAGAAGAAGCAGCGGTGTGTGTTTTTTATACACAACTTGGCTGAGGCTCAAAACCAAGTGGATTCCCACCACTCAATTCTTGTTAACATTAAAAAGTCCTTAATGTGGCGGTGTTTTTTTTTAAAGGGTCTTTGGATGATTAAAAGGCTCTGTGTGCAATTGTGTGTATTTTTTTAATGCTTGAAGAGCTTTCTGGGTACACCCCCCCTCCCACGCACGCTCTTTAGAAGTAGTTATAAATGTATTCTAAACCTGATTTTTGCTGGATAGAAGAAGAGTTGGATTTATACCCCACCCTTCACTCCAGCCTCAGAGCGGCTTACAAACTCCTTTCCCTTCGCCTCCCCACAACAGACACCCTGGGAGGTAGGTGGGGCTGAGAGAGCTCTTTCGAGGACTGCTCTTGAGAGAACAGCTCTGAGAACTGAAACCCTATTACATAGCAGCCAGCTGGATTCTTAATGGCTGGAAATAATTCCAGGTATGTAGCCCCATTAACCTGTCACAGCAAAAAATGAACAGGAGTCTTATGGAATCTTAAAGATTAACCGCATCCTTTCCCGGCATAAGCTTTTGAGAAATACTAGAGTCTGTTTCTTCAGACGCTTGAGTCCATGAATGTTTATGGCAGAGCAAAAACAGACTTCCCAATGGTTTTGCTAATGGCGTAGAGTGAGTGAGCTTCTGTCCCAGTGGTATCTTGGAGAAAATTAGTGTTGCCAGCTCTGGTTGGGAAATACTTGGGAGATTTGGGGGGTGGAGCCTGGGGAGGGACCTCAGCAGGGTTCAAGGCCATAGTCTTAAGCAGCCATTTCTCCAGGGGAACTGGTCCCTGATGTCTGGAGATCAGCTGTAATAGCAGGAGCGCTCCAGGCCCCACTTGGAGCTTGGCCACCCTGGAGTAAATCCACATTATGTTCATTTGTGAATTGCCTCTCTGGGGAAAATCAATCTGTCCCAGGGGTTATTACTGTATTGAAACCAAGGCTGGCCCTGGGGGTGAGAGGGGGTCTGGCCTTCACCAACACAGACGGCTGAAGGAATAGCAGGGCTGCCTTTGTCATAATGACAGGCAATTGGCTAAAGCAGCCTCACACAGGAACACATGGGAAGCTGCCTTATGCTAAGTTGTGCCCTCGGCCCTTCAAAGTCAGTCTTGTCTACCCAGACTGGCAGCGGTTCTTCGTGGTCTCAGGGCAGAGAAAGGTCTTCCACATCACCTTTAACTGGGGATGCAACAGGGTTGGAACCTGGCACCTTCTTCATGCCAAGCAGATGCTCTAACCGGGAAGCCACAGCCTCCCCTCCTGCTTCACAGAAGGCCTGCTTGGGCAGAACCCCCACCACGAAATCTCTTTGCCTAGCTGGGGCTCGTGGACGGCTTTCTCACAACAATACGGAACAGTGGCACATCTCTTAACACTGCGGAGGGCACTCTCACACATGCTAAATAATGCAGTTTCAACCCACTTGAGCAACCGTTTGCAAGCGGGTTTTGCCATTTCACACAGTAAAACCCAGCTGCAAAGTGCGCTGAAAGCGGACTGAAAGTGCATTATTCCATGTGTGTGTGAAAGCACCCAATTATTAAAACTGCCAGCCAGTTATTCATTCGCCAGCAGGTGAACCTGGATCGTCTTTGCTAGCCAGCCAGTTCTCCTTTACTGTACTGCTCCTTCCATCTACCTCTTTGACCTCACTTTCATCTGGTCCCTTCCTGGATGGATGAAGACTATTTCTGTATCTCTTCTCCCCCCACCCTCCAAAAAAGGCACGCTCAGCAGTTGTTGTTCCTGAGCATCTGGCTCTGCCAGCTTGTGCACATCTGTCGCAGACTCTCGCCGTTCCACCTGCCCCCAGGGAGAGTTAGAAACATGCTACTCTGAACACCATACCGGGTGTATAAGTATCTTGGGCTGAAAGGGAATGAGCATCGGTTCAGCCCGAGGGGAAGGGGGTCTTTGAGATTCTTCTCGCAGCATGAAGGCAAAAACCACAAGCAGTTCACAAGCAAATGGGAAGGTTGCTGCCATTCCGTCAGTTATCCTTGGATTCTAGTATAGGTCTTCCATCTCTAGTTCCAGCTCTAGTTCCAGGTCTTCCATCAACTCACAGCTGACTTATGGCCACCCGGTAGGGTTTTCAAGGCAAGAAAGTTCAGAGATGGTTTGCCGTTGCCTGCCTCTGCATAGCAACCCTGCATTTCCTTGGGGGTCGCTCATCCAAGTATTCATCAGGGCTGACCCCGCTTAGCTCCTGAGATCTGATGAGATTAGGCCAGCCAGGGTCATTCAGGTTTCCAAGGCAAAAGACATTCAGAGGTGGTTTGCCCAAGATGGCCTTAGTATCCAAGAGGGCCTGTCGGCACAGCCCGCTGTGATGGTGCGCAGTCCGCTCACGCCAGTATTGCCACCACCGCGCATCGTCCGTGACGTCCGCACTCACTGACGCGGAGACGGCCAGCGTGGTAGTCCCGCCTCCCGCCCTAAACGCGGACACACACGCTCATCACCACTCAGCCGATCCACCGCAACAACGGCCACAGCACCCATCTTAGGAGACCCTGCCTAGCTTCCGAGATCTGAAAAGATCAGGCTAACCTGGGCTATTCAGATCAGGGCCTGTTAAACAATAGAGGTAGAGGTGCTGTTTAGGTATAAGTGCCCTGACGGGTGGCTGGGGCTAACCCAATCTTGCCGGATCGGAGAAGCTAAGCAGGGTTGGCCCTGGTTGCTACTTGGATGGGAGACCACCAAGGCAGCCCAGGGCTGGTTGCTGTGCAGGGGCATGCAATGGCCAATCACCTTTGAGAGCCAGAAAACAGGGTTGCGTTTGTACCCTTCTTTTCTCCCTAGCGGGGACCTGAACTACCTTAAATCATTCTCCTCTCCTCCATTATCCTCCTCCACTGGGGTGCCCCAGGGTCTGAGGTCCACACTCTGGAAGGGAGCTTTGACTTTCAGAAGCTGACACCCCAGAAATCTTGTTGGTCTTTAACATGCTACTGGATTCGAATCTTGCTCTTCGACACAGCTGCTCTTCGAAACCACGCTCCCAGCATTCGGACACCTGGTGTACGAATGGTCTTGCACGCTCTTTCAGCAAGGAAGAATAACAATTAAGGAGAGGAGAGCCCTGACCAGGAGAGCCCAGGCAAGTCCAATCTCGTCAGACCTCAGAAGCTAAGTAAGTACTTGGATGGGAGACCTCCTCGGAATGCCAGGGCCGGGAGGCAGAGGCAGGCTATCAAGTTACTTCTCTTTATGTCCTCCATGCCCCAGTTGGCATTGCCAGGGGTCGCCGTGTCTTCCAGGCACGGGCACACACAAATGCAAAAATACCAACAACAAAAAAAGATGGAGGAGTTGGTTTGTATACCCCGCTTTTCTCTTACCTTAAGGAGTCTCAAAGCGGCTTCAGCTTCTTTGTGAAAGGTCCGGAGACCTGCTAGCCCCCTTAAGCTTGAGGTGCAGACAATATAGGGCCTGGGCTACCGCAGGGGGCAGCATGTGTTGACTCGCAGTACAGTGCCCTGCAGGAGGGAGGTGCAGATTGGTACTCTGTTGCCCATTCCATTTGACGAACAGGGAGGCCAGGGTGGATTCCTGTGCACTTGGAAGAGCTTTCCTCTCAAATGGGACGACTCATCTCATGTGGGAGAGCCACACTAGTGTTCTAACCATGGAAAGTATGCAATAAGAGAATCACAGCTTCAAAGCTCCAAATACAAAAGAAAAAAACAAGCTGTATGCAGGTGCTCTACAGAATCAATGCTCAAAACACATGGAAATTTTTTTTATAATGCTGATGTCAAACCATGTATAAATGACCCTCTTTGACCTCACTTTCATCTGGTCCCTTCCTGGATGGATGAAGACTATTTCTGTATCTCTTCTCCCCCCACCCTCCAAAAAAGGCACGCTCAGCAGTTGTTGTTCCTGAGCATCTGGCTCTGCCAGCTTGTGCACATCTGTCGCAGACTCTCGCCGTTCCACCTGCCCCCAGGGAGAGTTAGAAACATGCTACTCTGAACACCATACCGGGTGTATAAGTATCTTGGGCTGAAAGGGAATGAGCATCGGTTCAGCCCGAGGGGAAGGGGGTCTTTGAGATTCTTCTCGCAGCATGAAGGCAAAAACCACAAGCAGTTCACAAGCAAATGGGAAGGTTGCTGCCATTCCGTCAGTTATCCTTGGATTCTAGTATAGGTCTTCCATCTCTAGTTCCAGCTCTAGTTCCAGGTCTTCCATCAACTCACAGCTGACTTATGGCCACCCGGTAGGGTTTTCAAGGCAAGAAAGTTCAGAGATGGTTTGCCGTTGCCTGCCTCTGCATAGCAACCCTGCATTTCCTTGGGGGTCGCTCATCCAAGTATTCATCAGGGCTGACCCCGCTTAGCTCCTGAGATCTGATGAGATTAGGCCAGCCAGGGTCATTCAGGTTTCCAAGGCAAAAGACATTCAGAGGTGGTTTGCCCAAGATGGCCTTAGTATCCAAGAGGGCCTGTCGGCACAGCCCGCTGTGATGGTGCGCAGTCCGCTCACGCCAGTATTGCCACCACCACACTCACTGACGTGGAGATGGCCAGCGTGGTAGTTCCGCCTCCCGCCCTAAACGAGGACACACGCTCATCACCACTCAGCCGATCCACCGCAACAACGGCCACAGCACCCATCTTAGGAGACCCTGCCTGACCCTGCTTAGGTTCAGAGATCTGAAAAGATCAGGCTAACCTGGGCTATTCAGATCAGGGCCTGTTAAACAATAGAGGTAGAGGTGCTGTTTAGGTATAAGTGCCCTGACGGGTGGCTGGGGCTAACCCAATCTTGCCGGATCGGAGAAGCTAAGCAGGGTTGGCCCCGGTTGCTATTTGGATGGGAGACCACCAAGGCAGGCCAGGGTTGGTGTCTGTGCAGGGGCAGGCAATGGTCAATCACCTTTGAGAGCCAGAAAACAGGATTGTGTTTGTACCCTTCTTTTCTCCCTAGCGGGGACCTGAACTACCTTAAATCATTCTCCTCTCCTCCATTTTTATCCTCCACTGGGGTGCCGAAGGGTCTGAGGCCGACACTCTGGAATCACTATCTGAAGAAGGGAGCGTTGACTCTCAGGAGCTGACACCCCAGAAATCTTGTTGGTCTTGTTGCTGTGCAGGGGCATGCAATGGCCAATCACCTTTGAGAGCCAGAAAACAGGGTTGCGTTTGTACCCTTCTTTTCTCCCTAGCGGGGACCTGAACTACCTTAAATCATTCTCCTCTCCTCCATTATCCTCCTCCACTGGGGTGCCCCAGGGTCTGAGGTCCACACTCTGGAAGGGAGCTTTGACTTTCAGAAGCTGACACCCCAGAAATCTTGTTGGTCTTTAACATGCTACTGGATTCGAATCTTGCTCTTCGACACAGCTGCTCTTCGAAACCACGCTCCCAGCATTCGGACACCTGGTGTACGAATGGTCTTGCACGCTCTTTGAGCAAGGAAGAATAACAATTAAGGAGAGGAGAGCCCTGACCAGGAGAGCCCAGGCAAGCCCAATCTCGTCAGACCTCAGAAGCTAAGCAAGTACTTGGATGGGAGACCTCCTCGGAATGCCAGGGCCGGGAGGCAGAGGTAGGCTATCAAGTTACTTCTCTTTATGTCCTCCATGCCCCAGTTGGCATTGCCAGGGGTCGCCGTGTCTTCCAGGCACGGGCACACACAAATGCAAAAATACCAACAACAAAAAAAGATGGAGGAGTTGGTTTGTATACCCCGCTTTTCTCTTACCTTAAGGAGTCTCAAAGCGGCTTCAGCTTCTTTGTGAAAGGTCCGGAGACCTGCTAGCCCCCTTAAGCTTGTGATGCAGACAATATAGGGCCTGGCCTACCGCAGGGGGCAGCATGTTGACTCTCAGTACAGTGCCCTGCAAGAGGGAGGTGCAGATTGGTACTCTGTTGCCCATTCCATTTGATGGAACAGGGAGGCCAGGGTGGATTCCTATGCACTTGGAAGAGCTTTCCTCTCAAATGGGATGACTCATCTCATGTGGGAGGGCCACACTAGTGTTCTAACCATGGAAAGTATGCAATAAGAGAATCACAGCTTCAAAGCTCCAAATACAAAAGAAAAAAACAAGCTGTATGCAGGTGCTCTACAGAATCAATGCTCAAAACACATGGAAATTTTTTTTATAATGCTGATGTCAAACCATGTATAAATGACGATGGTACGAAGAAGGAAAGGAGGTCCAAAAAGGGGCAGGTTGACGAAGTTTTCCGGAATACAAATTCATTTCGACTGGCTTCATCTGAACAGGGCCTCAGGAAACAGATGTCTTCTAAGTTTCGTTCATCATAACGTACGATAGCGAAGATCATATCACTTCATAAAACTCTCGTCATGCTTTAGTGCTGCATTCTGCAGTTGCAGTGAAATATTCCAAAGAGATATTCACAAGTGGGCAGAAGAAGGTCCTTGCATACAGCTTGTTTTTTCTAACCATGGAAAGATCTACCAAATGAGAAGGGAGCACTCACTGGAGAAGACCCTGATGCTGGGAAAGACTGAAGGTCAAAGAAGACGGGGACGGCAAAGGATGAGATGGTTAGACAGTGTCATAGATGCAACGAACATGAAATTGAGCAAACTTCAGAGGACGGTGGAAGACAGGAAGGCCTGGCGGGATCTGGTCCATGGGGTCGCGAAGAGTCAGACTCGACTGTGCGACTGAACAACAAAAAAAGATCTACATGTATTCTTCAGCCCTTTTTCCTCTACACAGCCTCAGCTCTCTAAATCCCCCCCTCCAAGTCATATACAGGTTTTGCACCTCTGTCTGAACTTCCCTTTCTTTGTACATGTACTTGCTGTCTGTCTCACCATGGTTTTACCCCTGTTCTCCTGTCTTTCAGGGGTTTTTCCCCTTTTGACCTCTCTCAGCCCCACCTGCCTCACAAGGTGTCTGTTGTGGGTAGAGGAAGGGAAGGCGATTGTAAGCCGCTTTGAAACTCAGCTTCCCCTGTGCTGCTTATCTAAGATCAGGGGTGTCGAATTCGTTTAAGAGGGCTGAATCGGACATAAATGGGACTTTGGGGGGCTGGGCCATGTGTGTCATAAAAGGTAATGCCAGGTACTGGAGATATGGACTTTATAAAGGACGCAAACACATTTAAAGACATTACTTTCACTTAAAAGGCAAACATGCTTAAAAATTAACACTTGCATTATTTTTTATTGAACAGTCTTTGATAACTGACACTTCTTGCTCTGAATTATTGCATCAGAACCTGGAGACAGTGTCTGGGCTGTAGGAATCCGGAGTACGCTGTTCAGGTGTGTGTGTATCTGTAAGCTGCGAGTGTACTTTTGATTTACTGACATTCATTACAGAAAAGAGCTGTTCACAGACATCTGTTGTCCCGAAAATAGAATTTTGGAAGCAAAAGACTTAAGTTAGGGGTAATCGGGACCAAAAAAACTGGTAAAATTTGCTAAGCGAGCTTCAGAAGGCTTATATTTCAGTACATCATCACACAGCAGATCAACTATTTCCATTCTGGCCCTGACCTGGATAGCGCAGGGAAGCCCAGCCTCGGAAGCTATGCAGGGACGACCCTGGCAAGGACTTGGAACCTCCATGGGACCTCCAGGGAACACCAGGGCCAAGACGCAGAGGCAGGCAACAGCAAGGCACCACTCTGAACGTCCAAGCCCCACTAGGGGTTGCCAGAAGTCAACCATGACTTCCAGGCACACATACACACACACACACAAAATACATAAATTATTTCCATCTGGAGCTCCTCTGGAACCTCAGAAACTTCCACACAAAATGGGATTATGGAAAATTCCAAAATCTCTATTCTGTTCCTAGGGACCATCATTCCACTTTGGGGGCTGCCATTCCACTCTGTGCCTTCATTCCAGTCCCAGAGCAAAGGTTTCTTTTCCAAGGGACCATCACTCCCGTCCCAGAACACTTCTGCTACTCCCAGGGGCTGTCATTCCACTCTGGGGACCATCACTCCCGTCCCAGAACACCTCTGCTACTCCCAGGGGCTGTCATTCCAGTCCCAGCTTCTGCTATTCCCAGGGGCTGTCATTTCTACTCTACACCCTGTCATACCAGTCCCAGAACACTTTTGATACTCCCAGGGGCTGTCATTCTAGTCCCAGAACATTTCTGCTGCTCCCAGGGGCTGTCATCCCACTCTGCAACTTGTCATTCCAGTCCCAGAACACAGATTCTGTTATTCCACTGGGGGGGGCATCATTCAAGTCCACGATCGCTTATCTACTCCTC
>NW_015164229.1:334312-352464 GCF_001447785.1 Gekko japonicus
GCTCCCATTATGGGCCTTCAAACCCTTCGCCTTGTTTCCAATGGGCAATCCTGTCATTCCCGTTCATACATCCCCATTCCAGGGCAAGCACCTGTGAGGGTTACATTGCAAAGATACCACAAGCAAGCCTGGACTTAAATGGAACAACAGAAGGCCTGCTTCCTAACACACCAGCCAAGCCGTAATTTAAGAAAACCTGCTTAATAATAAATGCAACTTCCTATAACTACAACAAAACAGAGTGTGGCTTAACTTATTCAAAGAGTTTGTTCGTTTTTAAGAACCTCAACTAAATAACCTCACTTAATGGCCAAAAAAACAACTCACCCCAACCTGCAATGCTTACAGAACCAAACCACCAGCCTGCAGCAGACTTCTTTGGGCTCTGCTAATTTTGGGAATGCAGCCCACGACGCAGCCTCCAGCTGCAATGGAAGCAACCAACCCAGAAGGCTGTGCCCCCTGACACTCCTGCAGAACCCCTGAGACCGACAGAGAATCAACCCAGTCAACCAATTAAAACGCCGCTCAGGAGCAAAGCAGAGACAACCCTGCCAAAACTTCAAACATCCAACCCAAGCCAGCCCTCCGAATGTTGTGAGGCTGACCGGCGCGGTTGACTGAGGCTCCCGCCTTTGCCAGGCTGTTTGGTGGGGAGGGGAGGAGTACAGTATGGTGACGGTACATCACGCGCCAGACTGAAGCCCTGGGTGGGCCTGTTCTGACCCGCGGGCCGTATGTTTGACACCTCTGCCTAAGACCAACCCCTGAATTAGGCGCCTAACATAGCAAAGATTCTCTGAGCCATGAGACGTCATAACCCCTTCAGGAGGGACAGTAGCTCTGCTGAGCGCCACTACCACCGATCACATTATAGAGCATATTTCTCTTTAGCTGGGATCCCCAACCTTTTTGAGCTTGCAGGCACATTTGGAATTTGGGCATGGCATGGTGAGTGTGGCAACAAAATGGCTGCCACAGGAGGCGGAGCCAGCTACAAAATGATTGCCCACACTGGGGATTCCTGCCCTGTAGCAAAAAAGGGAGCCTCCGTCTCAGCAGGACTCGAGACGAAGCCAGCTTTTCTACCATCATGGCCATCCATTGTGCTGTTATCAGAAAGCTGCCCCAGTGTGGCTGCGATGCCAAAGACACTTAAAGAAGTATAAATTGGCAGGCTTAAAATGTATAGTCTGAGCGGGCATTCAGGTGAATGCCTCTTGCTTGTTCATCACCGCACCAGATACCAGCTCAGAACATTTAAAGGCCATGACGTTTGACAATTAAGACTCAGAATACAAAACGTTTATTCGATTAGACCACAGTTATAAAAATATACAGTACATTATTAGAGTGGGGCAAAAATACGCAGACAGCATACACTAAAATAAAATTGTCCAGCTTTTTTCTTTTTAAAAAAAGCATACATGCTCTTATTAGACGTCCTGGTGCCTCAATCGTTAAACGTTGAGCAGCCGCTGCACAGGATTTGCTCGCCGACGTAGTCTGATCTGGAAGGAAAGAGAAGGGCATCTGGTTTTTCAGTAGTCTAGGAAAAGAGAACCACCGCCTTCTCTGACCTCTACGTGCGTGCCCATCCACGTTGAGGACAAAAATAGCCAGGCAAGTTATCCGTGCAAGAATTCTCTCCGCTGGAACAGATCAGAGCATATCTAGACTAGCAGTCTGGACTCCAGACTGGACAGCAGACCTCTCGGAAATCCATAAGCAGGCCCCGAGGAGGTCACCTTTCCGGAAATCACCTTCCCCTCATAATGCTGTGCACTAAGGCAGAATATTTCTGATTAACACATGGAATTCACTGCCACAGGAGGTGGTGGCAGCTACAAACATGGACGGCTTCAAGGAGGAATTGGATAAACATATGGAGCAGAGGTCCATCAGTGGCTATTAGCCACTCTCGGTCTGGGGCAAGTGATGCTCTGTATTCTTGGTGCTGGGGGGGGCAACAGTGGGAGGGCTCCTAGTGTCCTGGCCCCACTGGTGGACCTCCTGATGGCACCTGGTATTTTTGGCCACTGTGTGACACAGAGTGTTGGACTGGATGGGCCACTGGCCTGATCCAACATGGGCTTCTCTTATGTTCTTATGGCAGTTTCTGCAGCCACCATGGTTGAAGGAATTCTTTGCCATAGCGAGCCTCTGAGACCATTAACTGGTTTACTTATTTTGCACCCTGCCTTTCTCCCCAGTGGGGACCCAAAGACCCATTCTCCTCTCCTCCGTTTTGTCCTCACCACAACCCTGGGAGGTAGGTTAGGCTGAGAATGCGTGACTGGCCCCAAGGTCACCCAGCAGGTTTCCATGGCAGAGGGGGGGGGGTGAACTGGGATCTACCAGATTCTAGTCCAACACTCTAACCAGTACACCACACTGGCTCAGTGTTTTAAAAAGGCTATCTAGTGGCAGTGAGTTCCAGCAATGAATTATTGCTATGATTCTATAAGGTGCTTTACAGAACATATATTTCCTTTGGGTAGCAGCCTGCCACAGGTCAGCTTCATTGGGTAGCCCTTATTATTAGGGCTAACCAAAATCTTACAACACCAGGCCAGCTTTTGAAATCCCTTGAACTCCTCAGAGGACGACAGGCTGCGGGCCAGGAGCTCTACCCAGCCCTGTAGCTAGATGATATTCAGTTGGGGGGGGGGTTTTTTGGCACTGGTGGGGCATGACTTCTGACCTCAGAAAAAATAATAAAATAAAAATAGGCTTTGGCGTGAGGAGAAGCAGTCGGGGTTACAGTGTGGAAGGACAGTGTTTCGCTTCAGTTCTGTTTTACTACTACAACAAATAATATAAATAAACAGCCAGATATTAAAAATGCACAAATGCATAATAAACAAGGCTCAAAGTCCCTTCAGGGTTAGAAGGCCCTGGGCACGCCAGTTACGGACCTGCAGCTCTCGCTATGTTAGTGTCACGGGTCAGTCAGGGTTAGAGATGGGCAGGGCTTTTTTTGTAGAAAAAGCCCAGCAGGAACTCATTAGCATAATAGGCCACACCCAACAGCAGAAACTCATTAGCATATTAGGCCGCACCCCCATGTTACCAGAAGTGTGGTCATCCAGCCACATCCACCTTTTGCTTCTTATTCTGTTTACCTTGTTTGTTGTCAAAACTCAGGGCTTTTTGTGTAGCAGGAACTCCTTTGTATCTTAGGCCTAATGTAGCCAGTCCTAATAAGTCCCTGCTGTTGGGTGTGGCCAACTTGGGAGCCAGCCGGAACTCCGTTCCTGTGCGTTCCTGCCCCAAAATAGCCCTGGAGATGGGCATGAACCAGGGAAACAGGAAGGGTCCCTGTTAAACCGTCTTTTGTAGGCAGCACATCCAACCAGCCCTCAGCATTAAAAAGGTAAAGGTTCCCTTGCTCGAAAGCCAGTCGAATCCGACTCTAGGGTTGCGGTGCTCATCTCCGTTTCAAAGCCGAAGAGCCAGCGCTGTCCGAAGACGTTTCCGTGGTCATGTGGCCGGCATGACTAGACACCAAGGCGCACGGAACGCTGTTACCTTCCCACCGAAGTGGTACCTATTTATCTACTTGCAATTTCTTGCTTTCGAACTGCTAGGTTGGCAGGAGCTGGAACTAGAGACAGGAGCTCACCCTGTCTTGCGGCACCCGGGTCTTGAACTGCTGAACTACTGAACTACTGACCTTCCACAGCCTGCAGTTGTGTCTTAACCACTTGAGCCACCGCAGCCCTCAGCATTACTCCCACCCAATGCCCCCTATAGGCTGTGAAGTCTTGTGAGCAAAAATTCTACTTTGTGAGCTATGGACATTAAAGTTGTGAGCGAGCGATTTGGCTACTGCATAAATTAGTTTGCTCTGGAGCCATCCTTCCCGAGCTAAGACAAAAATGTGTGAGCTGCTGGCTAAAGAACTGTGAGCTACCTCACACTAAATTCAGCTTAGAGGGAACACTGCTCCCACCCACCCCCACCACGCACAAACATCCCTGTGCACTCGATTCCAGTTTTGCACGCTGCAGATGAAAGCCAGTTATACGGGAACACTTCCTATTTCCCCGGTTCATGCCCATCCCTACTTCTGACTACAGCTTCTGGCTCTGCTTGACTCCTGCTCATGAGTAACCCTTGGATTGCTTGACTACACCTCTTGGACAACCCCTTGGTAATGGCTCTCTTGACTCGGCCTCCCTTGCTCAGACTCTACGACCGCCTTCCAGGAACGCACCCTTGGCTCTGCCTGACCCGTGACAGTCAGTGAAGAATTAGAAGACTAGAACTTCAGGATGTTCCATTTCTGATCACTTTCATGCAGCATGCACAGAAGCCTACCACAATTAAAGGAGAGCTGCAGCTCGAACCTTCAACTACGTGGACACTTACTCTATCACTGAACACAAGGAACACGCGACAGCATTACAGCAGCTGCAGAGTCTACTGCAGTTCTTGCAGATGGGCCGGTCGCACTGCGTGCAAGCCTCTTTGGCGTCCACTGTTCTTATGCACGTTGAGCAGGGCTTGGAAATTCCTTCTGCCGTTGCTGTTTGGAAATACGGTGTTATCGATTATAAACTAGAAGAGATTTCAGCCCTTTGGGGCCATTACTGCGAGTCCCTCCCCAGCCCCTGAACATATCCACTAGAACAGGGGTGGCCAAACTTGCTTAACATAATAAAACTTGCTTAACATAAGAATAAATGTCAGATGTTTGAGAGCCGTGAGAAATAAACAAATATTACACACATGTTTTTATTGGAAAATATGCAGATTTGGGGTTTTTTTTTTACTAATATTACACTGCCAAAAAATAAAAACAAAAGGGGTAAAAACAGATATTGATAATGATATTTATGTGTCCAGTAATATTTATTTGCTAATGATATTTGTCTGAGGGAGAGAGAGGGAGAGAGAGGAACAAAACAAAGCAAATAGATGGGGGAGGGGGAAGGCAGGAAGGAAGAGAGAGAGAAAGGAAGGGAAGGAAGGAGGGAGAGAGAGAGAGAGAAAAAGAGAAAGAAAGATGGGTAGAAAGCAAATAGATGGAGGAGGAGGGGAGGGGGAAGAGAGAGAGAAACAAAGAAAGCAAATAGATGGGGAAGGAGGGAGGGAGGGGACCACTGGCTGGGGAAGGGAAGATTGAACAGGGAGGCTGCACAATATGTGTAAAAGAGCCACATGTGGCTCCTGAGCTGCAGTTTGGCCACCCCCACACTAGAACTTCGACCACAATCCTGACAAGCAGCTTGCAGTTCAACTAGGCTCAGTTAAGATTCCAGAAGAAGGGCAATTTTAGGGCTTTGTCACCCGGCCATCAATCCACAGAGCAGGGGTCCCAGCACAGAGCCAGCCAAATGGTTTTAGACACCGGCGGGGCCAAGTGGGTCTTTTTTCTGATTGGTTACTGGAGATCTGACTGGCTGTGCAGATTTTCAAAAACACTGCTTTGGTAGCAGCTGCCACCACAGCACAAGGATCTTCCTCATGTGGCCACAGGTAAGCTGTGGCTGCCATTTTGGGACGGGCTCTGCCTCCTGCAGCAGCCATTCTGCAGCTGCGTCCACCACAGTCGGTCAGAATTACAAGGATGCCCGCAGGCTCAAAAAGGTTGAGGACCCCTGACACAGAGCAAATTTTTTTTAGCCTTTGCGATCCCGCAGATTCCCTTCTCAGTGACAGCAGCACAATACCCCAGCTGCATGGGCCCACAAGGGATTGTCTAGCTGTTGTCGTCGGTTTCATTTATAAAGAAGCTTGCTAGGTGCAGCCTCCAACACAGAAGAGCGGAGATCAAAGAAAAGACTCTGAAAATGGGCTACCTGCCCAAAACTCCCAAACCTTATGAAAAATGTACCGATAGAAATTAACAACTGAAACGTCTATTGAAAATAATGCAACACTTTAGTGAATAATACCATCAATACTGATAAATTCACAAGTTACAAGACACCCGTTGCCAACCAATCCAAAAGGATGTCATTAAACAACCAAATAAAGAAATAGCTTGAACATCCTATAAATGTATACAGAATAATTACACGAAGACAAAACAATCACAATGAGGATAAGTAACAACACCAATGTTCCCTCTAAGCTGTGGAGTCTTGTGTGCAAAACTTCTGCTTTGTGAGCTACCGGCATTAAAGTTGCGAGCGAGCAATTTGGCTACTCCATAAATTAGGTTGCTCTGGAGCCCTCCTTCCCGGGCTGAGACAAAAACATGTGAGCTGGAGGCTAAAAAACTGTGAGCTGGCTCACACTAACTCAGCTTAGAGGGAACACTGAACAACAGCCGTGATTAGTACAGAACAAGTAACACAGAAGCGGGCAGGGCTCCCAGTTTTTCCCAAACCAATCAAGGCACTAAGTTCAATTGCTCTGTGGTATATTAAAAAAAAATAAAAATCCAGCATACAGTTGGTGCTGACCGTCAGGGGCACATACTTTACAGGGTACAGACAGCGATGGCATTTTCTCCCCGGTACAAAATAATGGTGAATGGGAGGAAGATCTGCCATGCAGAATCAGTCTTACCACAGGTGCACATAGTGTAAAATTTGCTCTTCCTTGTCAAAAACAGAGCTATTCATATAGAGCTTGTTCTGGCACTGGACTTTAACTCCACAGCCACTGACAGACCATATTTCCTCCATCAAAGAGACCCTGGGGCAGTCACTCTTTTGCTCAGCCTGACCTACCTCACAGGGCTGTTGCAGGATAAAAGGGGAATGAACGCTGCCCCAATCCTCTTTAATCAAAGAGTTTTTATTTCAAAAATTTCTATGTGGTCTCTCCAGGAAACTTACCCAAAGTGGCTTACAACACATAAACTGTTACTCCACCTACTTGGCCCTTGTTTGGTGTAGTGGTTAAGTGCGCGGGCTCTAATCTGGGAGAACCGGGTTTGATTCCCCACTCCTCCGCTTGCACCTGCTGATGTGACCTTGGGTCAGTCACAAGCTCTGGCACAGCTGTCCTTGAAAAAGAGCAGTTTGTGTCAGAGTTCTCTCAGCCCCACCCACCTCACAGGGTGTCTGTTGTGGGGAGGGGAAGGAGTTTGTAAGCCACTCTGAGACTCCAAGTGAAGGGCGGGGTATAAATCCAATCTCTTCTTCCTCTTGTTTGCATCTACACCGTGAACACATCACTGAAGGTAGGCAGGAAAGGAATCAATCACAGAGGCATTAAGCCCACTTACCCGTTTCTCTTGGGCGGGGCTGTCGAAGTTTCCCATCCTGCCCAATTAACATTTGTCCGCTACAAGTATACTGAGAACAAGCTTCTGGTCTGCCTGCTGGTGGTGCTGGACACTGTGCAATTAGACGGGCTCCCACCACGCTTCCGTCCCGCTTATTATCCATGTAAGCTTGGGCTCCTCTGAAAAGCAGCTGTTTTGTTTTTTCTGCAAATGGCCAAGAATGAGATACACAATATTAACTGGTCCCCACCCCTGAAGTCATCCTAATGAACACCCGCTTCCCCCTGCCTCCAGAAAAGCCCTTTCAGGTTGCAAAGTGGGGACGGCAACTTAACTCCCACCCCCGTTCCAACTTATTTGTTTACTTGTTTTATGCCCCACTTCTCTCCCCAAGGAGTACCCAGAGTGGTTCACAATATTTCCCCCCTTTCTCATTTCATCTTCACAACATCCCTGCAAAGCAGGTTAGGCTGAGACTCAGACCTGATCGAGGTTTATAAGATTATGCATGGGATAGAGCAGGTAAAGAAAGAAGTACTTTTCTCACAATACAAGAACTCATGGGCACTCCATGAAATTGCTGAGCAGTCAGGTTAGAACAGATAAAAGGAAATCCATCTTCACCCAGAGAGTGATTAACACTGCCACAGGAGGTGGCGGCTACAAGCATGGACGGCTTCAAGAGAGAACTGGATAAACATATGGAGCAGAGGTCCATCAGTGGCTATTAGCCACAAGGTATAGATAGGAACTCTCAGGCTGGGGCAAGTGGTGCTCTGTATTCTTGGTCCTTGGGGGGGCAACAGTGGGAGGGCTTCTAGTGTCCTGGCCCCACTGCTGGACCTCCTGATGGCACCTGGTATTTTTGGCCACTGTGTGACAGAGTGTTGGACTGGATAGGCCATTGGCCTGATCCAACACTGGCTTCTCTTATGTTCTTATAACCTGACTCTTCCAGCGCCTAGTCTGACACTCTCAATGCCATGCAACATTGGCTTTCAGTGACCGTCCACAGCCACGATATTGATGACGTTTCACAGGTACAATTCCTTCCACAAACATGGAGCATATTCAGAGGTTCAGAACCCTGCTAGGAGCAGTGAGATACCGCCATGCCCCACAAACACACTTAACATAAGAATGTACCAGGTGCCGTCAGAAGGTCCCGCAGTGGGGCCAGCTGCAACTATGCACTTCGTTGGCCAGCTGCTACTATGCATTTCCCTGGCAGGCAACCACATTGCCCTGCGGTTAAACAGGGCCTCCTATTTCTTCCTCAAACACACCCTCTAAACATTCAAAATCAAAATAAGGACATGCTTGTAAATACACCTCAGTCCCACACCAAGTATCAGTTCCCCTTTCCTTACTGCAGACTGTTAAAAAACCTGCCCTGCCTGGCTGCACTGATGCATCCTGCAAGTGGCCAATAAGGAGAACCGTCGGCGTTTCAAAATAATGCTTCAGCATCTGCAGAACGTGAACTGACACTGCAGGATGCTTTCATGTGGGCACTCACATAGGCATGCACAGGACTTTTTTTTTAGAAAAAGCCCAGCAGGAACTCATTAGCATATTAGGCCACACCCATGACAGTGCAGCTCATTAGCCTATTAGGCCACACCCCCATGTTACCAGAAGTGTGGTCATCCAGCCACACCCACCTTTTGCTTGTTATTCTGTTTACCCTGTTTGTTGTCAAAACCCAGGGCCTTTTTTGGAGCAGGAACTCCTTTGCATGTTAGGCCACACACCCCTAATGTAGCCAATCCTAATGAGTTCCTGCTGTTGGGTGTGGCCTATTATGCTAATGAGTTCCTGCTGGGTGTGGCCAGCTCAGGAGCCAGCCGGAACTCCGTTCCTGCCCAAAAATAGCCCTGTCATGCAGATGTGCACTAGAAAATAAAAGATTATCTACACACACTTCAGGAGACTCAGAGAAGCAAAGTGAACCTTGAAGGTTAAGTGCTGTTAAAGCCGGTTAAATGGCCCGGCCCAAGAAGGTCTAATTTATGTCAGATCCGGCCCTCATAATAAATGAGTTCGACACCCCTGATCTATTCAGTCCCCACAACCACCCTGTGAGGCAGCTGCTGCCTCTCCAGAGAACAGTTTATCCAGAGATAAAAATGGAGAGAAGGATGATGTAAGCCGATTTGGGTCCCCATTGAGAAGAAAGATGGGGCATAAATAAAAACCCAAATTTTATTTATTTATTATTAAATTTATACCCCGCCCTTCCCCGTGGGGCTCAGGGCGGCTTACATGACAAGAGAAAAACTTGCTGATAAAACATCAATACTTTAGTACAGTTAAAAAAATATAATATACAATTTAAAACCCATTCAAACATTAAAGTGCTCAAAACTACACATTATTCATTCCGGAATCTCAGAGAGGGCGACAACCATAGCACAACCCAAACATTCCCGGTAGGCATTCATAATAGATGTTAACAGGTGTTTCTACCTGGCCTCCAGGCCCTAACCCCCCCCAAAGATGGTGTATAGCCGGGGGGGGCGGCGGCCCCTAATCGAAGGCCTGGTGGAAGAGCTCCGTCTTGCATGCCCTCCGAGAAGGCCCTAGCCCTTGTGACGGCCAGTTTAGCATCCTTGGGGCCCGGCAAAGTTAGAAGATTCTGGGCCCCAGACCGTAGCGCTCTTGGGGGAACATACGGGGAAAGGCTGTCCTTCAGGTAGGCTGGACCCAGACCATTTGGGCTGAGAAAGCATGACTAGCACAGTGTCGCCCAGTGAGTTTGACAGCAAGCAGGCATCTGAATCCCAGGCCTGACAGTTTACTGGCACTTTCCACCACCAGTTTCCTGTAACTAGCTTTTGAGATAGAAGAAAGTTAGACTCCAGTGATTTAAATCCAACAAAGTTTTATTCAAGGTGTGAACTTTCGTGTGCAAGGCACACTTTGAATAAAACTTTGGTTGGTCTTAAAGGTGCCACTGGACTCTAACTTTGTTCTGTTGCTTCAGAGCAACGCAGCTGCCCACCCTGATCTAGCTTTTGAAATGTTATTCCAGTTTTGACTGAAGAAGTGTGCATGCACAGGAAAGCTTACACTTTGAACCAGTGTAAAGGTGCCACTGGACTCAAACTTTACAATACAGTAGCACACACCATAGTCCCGAAAATATTTGTCATGTAACTTCGTAGAGCATTTTGTACAGTGATTAAGGGCGGGGTGGCTGCAAAGAAGGCAAGTTGGAGCAGATACCTTAGCCTACTTTTGGCATCTCAAGAAGGCACTAAAAACAGTGGGGGACCAACCAGCATTTGCAAATCTGAGGAAAGGCGGCGGAAGGAGCAGCAGGGCTGGTGTACAACTTGGTAAGACGGGGGGGGGGGGCTTCCTCTGGTTTAACACTACCCATCATGACAGGAGAGCAGTTCTCGCGAGAACGAGATCTGGCGGTTCCGGGTTGGGGGCTCTGGACCAAAGTATGTTCTTCCCACCAGCTCTCGCGAGAACGAGACCTCGCCCACCCGCCGCCTCCGTTTCTCTCCCCCAAGTTTCCTCACCGAAGATTTCTCGCCGGTACCTCTCGCCCATGACGCCCTGGCTCAACTCCCGCATTCTGACCCGGGTTTTTAGCTGCAGCGGGGCCGAGTCCCCGAACGGGCAGGAGCGCTTCGGCATCCCTTTTCCTTCAACCCCGCCCGGCTGCCAACCGCCACCGGCGCGCGCGGGAAAAAACTCAACGACGGAGGCAGCCTCCCCTGAGGTAAACAGCAACACCCAGCCCGCCTTTCTTCAAGACCAACCCCCTTTTACGTCACCTGCCAATCGTGGAAGGGACGAGCGAGAAGGGGAGTTGATGAAAGGAGCGAGTAGGCGGGGCGAGGTGACGCCATCGGATTAGGTGGGGAAAGGGAGGTAGCGATCAAGGGCGCGAGGCGGCCAGGTCCTGTTGGTTGGAGGCGGGGCGTAGCGTCACTCGCGAGCGACCGTTCGCTCCCGGGCTTCTGCCTGCCTCTTCCGCCCGGTGGCCCTTCACTCCCTCAGTCGCTCCCTCGCGCGGTCGTGCGTCGTCCTGACCCAGGGCACTGGTGCCCAGGGCGCATGCGTGGGCTTGGCCGGCTTTCTTTTCGCGCGCTCTGACTGCCCGCTATTGACCAAGGTCGGGTGGAGAGGTAGGTGAGCAGCTGGCAGGCGGGGAGGGAGTGAATTGCTAGGCTCGTCTGCCTTAGAAAACAGTCAGCTGCAGTTCCTTCGATGCCCTTAAACGGAGTCCTTCCATTTCTCCCATTTTTCCCTCTATGCAACTCTCTAAAGTGGGTTAGGATCACCAGCCCGTGCAATGTGGCGTAGTGGTTAGAGTGGTGAATTTAAGACCAAAGAGAGAGGGGTTCAAATCCCTGCTTGCTACGAAACCCGCTGAGCGACCTGGGCAAGTGTGCTCTCTCTCATCCTAACCTACCTCACAGGGTTTTTGTGAGGAGAAAACAAGGAAGTGCTACCCACCACCCTAAGTGTCTTATAAGCAATGTTCCCTCTAAGCTGTGGAGTCTTGTGAGCAAAAATTCTGCTTTGTGATCTACTGGCATTAAAGTTGTGAGCGAGTGATTTGGCTACTGCATAATTTAGTTTGCTCTGGAGCCCTCCTTCCCGAACTAAGACAAAAATGTGTGAGCCGGAGGTTAAAAAACTGTGAGCTAGCTCACACTAACTCATCTTAGAGGGAACACTGCTTGTAAGTCAGATAATAAAAATGCATGAAAAACCTGAGACTGCCCTCGCCCATCTCTCACTGAAATTAGTGACTAAGAGGCCATTTGAGCCCTGGTCTGACACAGCGGCTTCAGTTCACCGGAGCGTCTGTGCAGACACGAGAATCCGTGCCCTCAAAGTGTGACCTCTCACCTACTGGTGTCAAACATCTACAATGCAATGTTGCATTTTGGGCAGCAGAGGGAGGTGAGAAAATCAGGCTTTGTGGATTCCAAGCCGTTGTATCTGCTCTATTTAGGTTTCTGATTCTTTAGCGGTTCATTCCCAAGCTTTTTTCTTGAAAACAGGCACAATTTTGTTTTTCTTTGTAGACAAGTTGAAATACTTCAGCATGTACCATATTCTGTGCTTACATGGTTACAATGGCATAGATGATTCTGTTCACACACTGTTACTGCATAATCCTGTCAATAATCTTTCTGTCAGATTTTGAAAATATAAATATTAATTTAAAACCTTTCTTTCTCCCCAGGCTACCTCTTGGCTTCTGGTTAATTTTCTGGAATTGTATCGTTTTCCGTTTTAGATTATCATTTTAAGGTAACATTAAACAATGATTTTGCTGCTCCACATAATTCTAACATGAAGGACACTTTCTAATATTGGCTAGTGGTTGCTGTTTCCTGCAGAGTAATGGGGCCAGGGAGAAAGCACATTTGGCCCTATGCTGTGCACCCTAAAACAAGGTGGTGCTGCTACCCTTAAGCGCACTGCTTTTGCTCTTTTGGGCTTTTAATTCCATATCAAACCATTGTGGAGGCCATAATTTCCAAACTTCTAATTTAAATAGCTAGTTTCTCTGTGAGACTAACATAACTTTTTTTTGTTGGCTGCAACAGAGTGGTGGCTATCCCTCTGGAAAGTGTGTGTATGAGAAAAAGATGCTTGAACAAATAAATGGATATGCAGAAATTTAATTGATCACATCTGGATTATTGGTTTCAAACTCTGTTCTGTCTATAAATAGGCTAGATTCAGATGGGTAGCCATGTTGGTCTGAAGCAACAGAACAAAGTGAGTCCAGTGGCACTTTTTAAAGACCAACAAAGTTTAATTCTGGATATAAGCTTTCATGTGTGTGCACGTTTCATCAGATACATTGAAACAGTTTTCCTCAAGCCTTACATATAATGTAACGTAACGATAAATATGTATATAATAATATACACACACACACACACACGTAAGACTTGAGGAAAACTGTTATCTGATGAAGTGTGCATACACATGAAAGTTGTACCCAGAATTAAACTTTGTTGGTCTTTAAAAAGTGCCACTGGACTCAAACTTTGTTCTATAAATAGGCTAGTCACTTTGCTCATTTTCATTACCAGGACTGTACAAGAATCTTGTTGCCGTTCAGGTCATAGGTCCATGTGGACACTAAGAGTAGTGGGAAGCAAATTCGGGTTTTCTTCCGGATCTCCAGAGCTGAGTGACAGCATGAATTAACATCCAAGAATGGCTAAGAAACCAAAGACTTATCACTTTCACAATGAGTGGGAGGAACAATTTTTCTTCACTTTTCTCAAATCCAAGTGTGTGTGCATCATATGCCATTTTAGAGCAGCTGAGCCAAGAAAGTGGAACCTCGACAGACATTTCAAGACAAACCACAAGCATTTTATGGAACGCTACCCAGAGAACAGTGAACTGCGGAAAGCCAAAGTCAGGGAGCTGAAGACTCACTTAATAACAGTCACGGGCCTGGGGAATCCTGATTGCTCTAGGTCCAAGGCCGCAACCGTGGCTTCACTGCGGGTAAGCTATCTACTTGCGCAACGTAAAAAACCATTTGAGGATGGAGAAATGATTAAATAGACATTCCTTGAGGCCGCGGATTCATTATTTGAGAACTCCAAAAACAAAGCTGAATTTCTGTCTTCCATTAACGATCTTCAGCTGTCACGGAAAGCGGTGACACGCCAAATAGAAGCCATGAGTGCTAATTTGTCTGAGCAGCTGCAGAGTGACACGGAGGAGTGTGCCTGCTTCTCCCTCCAGTTGGATGAATCCACGGATGTGACGAACACCTCTCAGCTGTGCATTTTCATCCACTTAGCTTTTAATGACTTCCGAGTAAAAGAAGATATGTTAAAAATCATTCTTTTGAAAGGGAAGACTCATGGGGAGGACATTTATATGGCTTTTATGGAACTTATACAAGCGAGCAAGTTGCCCCTCTATAAACTAGTCTCTATCATGGCAGATGGAGCCACCTTCCCGGCTGGGTCTGTAAGCGAGTTTCTAGCTCTCTGCAGAGCTGACGACAGTTTCCCTGGCTTTCTCTCTTACCACTGCACCATCCATCAGCTAGCCTTGTGTGGTAGAATGCTAAATATGAAAGATGTGATGGACATTGCCACGAAAATAGGGAATTCCACCAGAACAAATAGCTTGCAAAGGCGACTGTTCAGCAAATTGGAGGAAGAAAGCCCACCACGAAGAGAACTTTTGCTCCACGCAGATGTAAGGGGGCTAAGCCGATGAAGATTTTTACAAAGGTTCAGGGACTTGTTGCCGGAAATCAAGGAGTTCCTTTCCTCTCATGGTGACAGGTATCCACAGCTCGAGGACGATGGGTTGTGGAAATGATTGGTTCTGTCAACTTCTTTAAAAAGAAGTTGAGCCTGTTGTCTTCCCAACTCCAGAGGAAAGACCTCAAGAACTTTCCAAATCTCGCCCACGCAGTGTCAGAGCAGTCAGAAATGAAAAACCTACACAACGTCAAGAGGTACATCGAACAGCTGGAAAACGTTGCTGCTGATTTTCAGAGGTGTTTTCAGGATTTTACGAGGCTCGAACCAGTCACCACGTTCCTGTGGGCCCCTTTCGAAAACATCGATGTGGAAGATACTGCATCAAAAATCAAATCGTTATTTCCAGTGGACTACGGCAGCATTGAAAATGAGATTCTGCTGCTTCAGTGTGATTTGCAACTAAAGTCGAGGCGTTCTGATCCTAGCTTCTTCAACTTAATGGACGAGGCAAAATACCCGGGGCTCAGAAAAGTAGCATTGTATATCACATCTTTTTTTGGTTCTACTCACCTTTGCGAGTTTGCATTTAATACAATGAATGCCATCAAGTCAAAGTACCGTTCCAGTATAACCAGTGAACAGCTGGAATCATGTTTGAGACTGGCTGTCAGCAATTATATCCCCGATTACTCAAAACTTGCAGATATAATACAGTGCAAGGTTTCTGAATGAATGCATCTTTCTTCATGGTTTCAAATTACTTTGAGAAAGGAGATTGAGTTGGCCCTTGCACTTAAGTTTTTGCATTTAAAACATTATTAGTAACATAAACAGGCCTTTGCATACTGGTATTTATGTACCAGGATATATATTTTTGTACTAGCTACCCTTTTGTGGCTGCCTCTGCCTCCCAAAAACAGCAGCTCGTAGTAGCTTGAATTCTGTCTTCCCCTCTCATAGATTTACAGGCATTTCAGCTTTGTTTGACGTTTTGTAACATTTTAAACTGCTGTTTACTGTTTATTATTTATTTTGTTCTGCTGTTGGTTTTATTGGCTAAAGGACATTTTTTCATGTACATTTATTTATAGAGCATTCCTACATGAAACTACTCCAGCTGAAACACATTGAAATCCATAGGCTTAGACTGCTGTCATTTTGCATAGGATTACAGAGTCACAGAGTTGGAAGGTGTCATGATGGCCATCTAGTCCAAGCCCCTGCTCAATGCAGGATCAGCCTAGAGCATCCCTGACAAGGGTTTGTCCAGCTGCTGCTTGGAGACTGCCAGTGAGTGGGAGCTCACCACCTCCCTAGGCAGGCGATTCCATTGCTGAACTATTCCTGTAAAAACATTTTTCCCAGTATCCAGCCAATGCCTTTCTGCCCTATCCTCTGCTGTCAAAAGGAACAACTTCCTGCCTTTCTCTAAGTAACAACCTTTCAGATACTTCAGGCGAGCACTCATGTGCCCCCCCCGCCTCCTTTTCCCCAGATTGAACATTCCTGAGTCCCTCAGCCTTTCCTCTTAGGGCATTGTCTCCAGGCCCCTGATCATCCTCGCCACTCTCCTCTCCACCTGCTCCGTTCTGTCCACATTCTTTTTGACGTGAGGCCTCCAGAACTGCACACATTACTCCGGGTGCGGCTTGACCAACATGGTGTTCAGCGGGACTATGACATCTTGTGATTTGGTGTTATGCCTCTGTTGATACACTCCAAGACCGCAGTATTCTTTTTACTGCTGCGTCGCACTGACTGCTCGTGTTCAATTTACTCCTTTAAATAACTGCATTTTTTCACACCTTTTCAAGCAAATAAATAAAGATTCCCAAAGCTGATTACAGGGTGTGAGCTGCCTTGAGCCTGCTTTGGTGGGGTAGGGCGGGATATAAATTAGAATATAAATAAATAAATAAACACAAATAATGCGGGGGGGGGAGTTCTCTACTTGAGCACAGTGGGTGGCTGCCTAGCTGTTAGCTGTGCTCCCTTTTGGCCTCATTATTCTCTGTCTCTCTCACACACACACGCAATAGCAAACCACCTCTGAATGTCACTTGCCTTGAAAACCCTACAGGGTTGCCACAGGTTGGCTGCAACTTGACGGCAAAAAAATCCAAAACCACGGGCATTTATCTTGTGGCAGGGATGAATTGTGTGTACAGATTCATGCATTATGGATATAAGTAAAGCAGTAACATGGGGCTACCCCCGGAAGATGATTTGGGAAGTGCAGGTGGTGAAGTGCATAGCGATCCGCATGGACTTTATTACACTTATTTTGCGATCTGGGAAGCAGGGGTTGCCAGTTGTTTCTACATCCACTTTGATGTGCTGATGCTTACCGTTAAAGACCTTCATGACCTTGCACACCTGTGTCTGAAGGAGGCAGCTTCACTCAGCACAGCAGTGTCTTTCAGCCGGGCCGACCTGCTGCCACTGTCTGCCTATGGGCGTTTCTGGTGGCTGCTCTGGTGTTGTACAGCAGATGCTCTGTTTCTCTCTGCCAGTTTGGTGTAGTGGTTAGGAATGCGGACTCTAATCTGGGAGAACCAGGTTTGATTCCCACCTCATCCTCCACATGCAGCTGCTGGTGTGACCTTGGGTCAGTCACAAGTTCTCTCAGAGCTGTTCTGTCAAGAGCAGTTCTCGAAAGAGCTCTCTCAGCCCCACCTACCTCACAGGGTGCCTATTGTGGGGAGGGGAAGGGAAAGGAGATTGTAAGCTGCTCTGAGACTCATTCGGGTACTGAAGGGTCCAATCTCTTCTTTTGGAGTTTCAGAGGGTCTGTAACAGAGAGCCTTTCAAACGGGCCTTCAGCCCTGTGAGTGCCTTGGGCTTTAAAGATTTTTCTGACTGGCGTTGTTTCTAAAGGATTGTTTTGTGCCATTTTTATTGGTACCCATCTTGAGTTCTGGTTGTCTGGGATAAAGGCAGGCTTATAAATGTGTATTAATAAATACAAAATAATGTATAAACTAATTTTTTATTTTTAAAAGTAAATAGCTTATGAATAAAGTGAACAGTCAAAAGTTGAACAAATGAAGCGGCACGAAAGGTGCCCCTTGCTTGGGATGCCGTTTGGTCTTGAGGCAGCACTGGCAGAGCAGCCCGCGTTCCCGCTGCTCTCAACATCTCCGCAGCCCTTTACACTTCTCAGCAGCTGGCCAGCCATATGGAGGACTGATGACTCATCGCCATTAATAAGCTCTTCTCTCCATGAATTTGAGTACTTCTCTAAAAAAACACCTGGAAAAAGACCCTCTACTTCCTCTGGTAGTGAATATAAATGTATGTCTTGCATAAAAACGTGCTTCGCTCTGTGCTGAATAACCCACTAATTTGAACGTTAGTTGGTCAGGTTACAGCATTGCCTAAGAGAGCAATTTTAAGCAGGTCTACTCAGACTTCTACCCAGCCTTAGTCATTAGGCCTTACTCCCAGGAAAGTGTTACTAGGATTGCAGTGTGAGTTACGTAGCGGTTGAAGCAATCGCTACAAAATAAATTGGTTACACAAACAAATAAACAGAATGTACAGCGTGACAGATCATTCTGTTTGTTTGTATAACTGCATTCGCTGTATTTCCAAGCTTACTCCCAGGAAAGTGTTACTAGGATTGCAGTGTGAGTTACATAGCGGTTGAAGCAATCGCTACAAAATAAATTGGTTATACAAACAGATAAACAGAATGTACAGCGTGACAGATCATTCTGTTTGTTTGTATAACTGCATTCGCT
>NW_015164229.1:354964-364443 GCF_001447785.1 Gekko japonicus
TGGTCCTGACTTGATTCATGGGAAGTTTGCGTACGGCATCCACTTTCTGATTGATCAAATCACAGATACACACTCTCACCTGAAGTCTTCAAATTAGGGCAGGGAAGCATATTTGGGAACCATTAATGAACGCTTAGTCCCCCCACTACACCAAACTGGTTCTCTTAGACAGACAGCTGCTTTCCATGGTCTCCGAGGTCTTTCACATCACCTCCTGCCTGGTCCTTTTTAATCGGAGATGCTGGGGATTAAACCTGGGATCTTCTGCATGCCAAGCGAATGCTCTACCAATCTTCTTCTTCTTCTTCTTCTTCTTCTTCTTCTTCTTCTTCTTCTTCTTCTTCTTCTTCTTCTTCTTCTTCTTCTTCTTCTTCTTCTTCTTCTAACAGCTGTCAACTGACTGCCAAAGTAGACATTACAAAATAGACGTTACTACAAGACCCTGGCCTCTGGATCATTTGGTTTGGCCCTGGGATGTACCCCCCACCCAGCATTGAAACTGGAGGCACATGTCACTCTCATGCTTCACATGTTCTGAGAATAATGACCTGCCTTCGAACTCCCCCCTGCCTCTGTTTTGGGCTCGGATTTCCAGCTGTCAACTCATATAGAGTTGCAACGGTCAGCTTCCTGTGAAGCCAACTGATTTTGCTATTTCTCTGGAAATGACTAGCACTCCCCAAACACCCAGTAGCGCAACTGGGCACAATTACCCACTCCTGGGAGATGCCAGCTGAAAGGACACTAGTTGTGAATAAATTCAGCAACAGAACAAAGTTTGGGTCCAGGGACACCTTTAAGACCAACAAACTTTAATTCTGGGTATCAGCTTTCATGTGCACGCACACAACAGCTTATACCCAAGAATTAAACTTTGTTGGTCTTAAAGGTGCTACTGGACTCAAACTTTGTTCTGTTGCTTCAGACCAACCCAGCTACCCACCTGAATCTACTTTCTCAATCCTAACAGTGGTGGGAGGAGGGAAATGAGAAAAGAGGGTGTGCAGAAACACGGACATTTGACTGCAACAAACAGAGTTGTGGCTGATAGAGCTGTCCGACTATCATGATCTAGTTCCTGCCTAGGAAAGAACACGCCTGCTGCAATTTGCAGAGCCCTCAAGAGGGAATGTTCAACAACTACATTTCACAACCTTTTTAATGTTCATGTTCTGACCTTTAATACAGTTGCAGAGGATAGCTCAGCTGGGCTGGTATACAGAAGAGCTAGATTTGAGTTCAGTAGCACCGTAGAAACCATCAAGATTCTGGGGAGGGGGTATAAGCGTCTAAGAATCAACACTCCCCTCGTCAGAGAGCTTTGACTCAAAAGCTCATACCTTAAAACCTCATTGGTCTCTAAAATGCTCTTGAATTTGAACCTAGCTTACCTTTAATATGCATCTAGAGGCAAACGTATTTCCAGAATAGACCCCGTAATTAAGAGAGTTGCGCTAGGATCTGAGAGAACTGGGTTCAAATCCCCACTCTGCCTTAGAAGCTTGCTGGGCGACCTTGGGCTCGTCTCAGCCTCATCTAGCTTGCAGGGATAAAATGGAGAAGAATGTCAGCTACTTTGGGTCCCCGTGAGGCAGAAAGGTTTTGTTTTGTTCCTGCTGTCAATTTGCAGCCAACTTACGGCGGCCCCCTAGGGTTCTCAAGGCAAGAGACATTCAGAGGTGGTTTGCCATCGCCTGCCTCTGTGTCTCAAACCTGGACTTCCTTGGTGGTCTCCCATCCAAATTGTGGATTTTGTTGGGAAATCATGGTGTTTAAGGTGACCTCAAGTTCTTATCTGCGGAGTCTATTCTATGACACCCTTTTACAGTGCATTCCTATGCAGAGTTAGGTTTCATAAATGCAAGTTGTTACTTGATCTTCTGGTCACTTCAGGGGGCATGAAATGCCAAACCAGGGGCTCACAGGCTCTCCTCCTCCTCCTCCTCCTCTGCATTCCAGTTCCCTCTTTTGCAGGAAACAATTGCTTTACTACATCTGTAGCAGCTCAAGTGGTTAAGACGCTGAACTGCAGGCTGTGGAAGGTCGGTAGTTCAGCAGTTCGGCCCTATTAGCTTCCAAGATTTGATGAGATCAGGCTACCCTCAGCTATTCCGGTCAGGACAAGGCGGGGTATAAATTAAGGAAATAAGAGCCAGCGTTCTTTTCTGAACAAAGTTTGAACCCAGTGGCACCTTTAAAACCAACAAAAGTTTAATTCTGGGTATAAGCTTTTGTGTGCGGGCACACTTCTTAACCACAATAACTTCTTAACCAGATGCCATCCCACTGGGAACCTATGTTCTTTTCTGTGTAAGAGTTTCCTCTTACTCCATTGTTTCCTGATCCCCTTCTGTGCTATCAGTCACGATATCTTCTGAACAAAGAGGGCCAATGTGAACATACCAAGCTGCCTTCTCACAGGGCCCCTCGTGCGCTGAATCAATGTGGCTAGAGGGGAAGCCGGTACAAGGGCGTTAGTCCTCCCTTCCACCCGCACACCTATGCACACAGGCACCGTATTTTACACATGTGCATTTCTTCCACACAGAGGGGTTACTCACAAGCCAGGAACCACATGCAACTAGTGGGAGGGGCCAGCACAGTTGTGCCCTTTCTCCGCCTACATGCATTGATGCAAAACACATGGGGGTTCCATATAGAGGACTGGCGAGTCAGATTACTAGTCCTGTCTCAAGCTTGTCATTAGGGACACTTACCGTCATCAGGGGTCATTTCCTGTGGGAGCGCACAGGAACGGAGCTCCGGCAGTAAGGAGTCCAGGGGGTGGGCACATGCAGCAAGTCCCGCCCCCTGCTCCGAGCAGCCCTCAGTTGGGCCACGAGGAGCAAGAAGCAGCCAGGTAAGTTGCAGAGCCCCCCCCCCCTTCAGGTACAAGCTCTCCCTC
Source organism: Gekko japonicus (assembly GCF_001447785.1). Taxonomy (NCBI): domain Eukaryota; kingdom Metazoa; phylum Chordata; class Lepidosauria; order Squamata; family Gekkonidae; genus Gekko; species Gekko japonicus. The sequence goes on from NW_015164229.1 coordinate 357,870, forward strand.
CACTGTGAGGACAGATCTGTGCGTCCCGCCACAGCTAGCATCCAAAACAGTCCAGTGGAGCCTGAGTGGTGGGTGTTGCCTTCTGCCACACTTCCGGTGACGTCAGGAGGTGTGGCATATGCAAACGAGTTATGCTAATGAGTTATGCTAATGAGCTGCACCTCTTTTTCTACGAAATGACCCCTGACCGTCGTGCACTTGTGAATTCTTGGAAACCAGTGGAAGTCCCACAAGCCTTATGAAGACTAACAAGCTTGATAAAGATATTGATTCAAAACAGGCCTGTCATGTCTTACTAACCTTGACGTCTTCATGCTCCAAGGGACTTGTCTTCCACTGTTGCAGAGAATGTTCTTCTTGTTCTTTCCGTCTAAGAGGGTTGTTTATTGGCTTGGTCCCTTTAAGATTGTATTTCCCAAGGGACTTGTCCCTTTAAGATTGTATTTTAGCAGGGTTTATGTCCCACTTGTATGTCTTTTAATGTATTAACATACTTTGTACTTTATTTGTACTTTTTGCATGATAGTTTGGTGAAGTGGTTAAGTGCGTGGACTATAATTTGGGAGAACTGGGTTTGATTCCCCACTCCTCCACTTGCAGCTGCTGAATGACCTTGGGCAAGTCAGAGTTCTGCCGGAGCTGTTCTTGAAAAAGAGCAGTTGCTGTCACTCAGCCCCACCTACCTCACAAGGTGTCTGTTGTGGGAAGGGGAAGGGAAAGGAGTTTGTAAGCCACTCTGAGGCTCCTTTGGGTAGTGAAGGGTGGGGTATAAATCCAATCTCCTCTTCTTCATTTTATATCACTATAAATATTTTTTTTTAAAAAAATAGATTCTGTTTACATTGTTCAAGGTTGCTTTTTTATGCTTGGTCGATTCTGTTATTGGCAGCCTTCTCCTTGCTTGTTTGTTCTACTGACTGGCAGCAGCTCTCCAGGGTTTTAGGGGGCGGTCTATCACATCACTTACAACCTGGTCCTTTTAACTGGATGCCGGGGATTGAACCTGCAGCCTTCTGCATGCAGAGATGCCCTACACTCTGAGCCACGGGCACATCCTATTCATATCTGTCCGTTTAAAAGAGCACACTTGCACTGTTTGGTTGGCTTCACTCTCACAGGTGTGCACTGACACAGGATGTCCTGTTTGCTTTAAATCCTGCATGTACACACATGAAGCTTATACTGGATCAGACCATCTTCCATCAAATTCAGTATTGTCTACTCAGACTGGCAGTGGCTCTCCAGGGTCTCAGGCAGAGGTCTTTCATGATGGTTACTGAACCTAGGACCTTTGGCATGCCAGGCAGATGCTCTGCCACTGAGCCGTGGCTCCTGCCACACAGAACAGGAAGAACTGCTACTCAGAACTACAGAAGGGGAGGAAGTAAAGTCTGGGGAAGTTAATATGTAAGAATCCAGGTCAATTTTAGAACAAACATGGCAAACTCCCATGCTTTTCTGAGCAGGCAGGATTTTTGCTACTGCAACCGTTTTTTCCTCCGCACAAATGTTGGGATGGGCTTAAGGCAGCTACGATTTTTGACTGAAGGGGTAAAAGCTTTTTTAAAAAACATCCCTGGTGCCACATCAGGGGCTCCTTGCAGGAAATTTTTTTTAAAAAAACTTCCCTGGTGCCACATCAGGGGCTCCTTGCAGCTGCTTTTGAGGAACCAAAATACTCCAGCCTCACCATGTAGTCTGAGCTCTACATTCGTCTGATATATCGTTAATACACATCAGTGGAGTACAATTTCCTATTAATGCAAAAAAGAAGGAACAGAAGGGCAAGTCTTGTAAGGCTTTATTGAGCAAAAAGGAAGATTTCTAAGATAAGAGTATTCATCTCCATTTACAATATACAAAAATAACCAAGAGAACACTTAGTGCATTAGTTAGGAAGTCTGCTTGGCTGTACTCAGTAACAGGGACACAGAAAGCATCATAAGGACTTAGTCCTTAGTCTTCCCCCCCACATCCCGTGCTGAAATATCCTCTTAAGACATCTGCTCTGCCCCCCGAACCCCAGTTCAGTTAAAGCAGTTTTGTGTCAGGTCATGAATCTTGAATTTAAACGTGCCAAGCTACGCTAAACTATTAAAAAACCACGTTCCCCGCAAAACGATTCTTAAAAATACAGAACAGGGAAAAACAGGCACAATGGCAAAGGTTGTTTTACTCACTTCAAAAATATACTTCATATTAAGGTTTGTATCACTGAGTGAACTGTACAACAACTCCCGTCTGGATCTCAGGGAGAGAGAAAAACCACACATTTCTGATGAAATTAAAAAAAAAATATTCAAGATTCTCTACCACAGTCAAACAGAATAAAATTACAGGAACAAAAAAAAAGTTTCATTGTGATTAAAAGGCCTGATGACAAACGGGCACAATCCACAGGGAAATTCTGCAAAAACCCCTCTGAAATAAACAGAAGCAGCGCAATGGCTCCAGGACGCAATTGCCACTCGTTCCAATGAGTCCCACGTGGATGATCTTGCACAAGGAAATGGCTGCCAGCCGGCACACCGTTCAGATTGTTTAACTCTCTTAAACAAGACCACAGCCCTTTCCTTTCGCACCAGGCATTGAACAGCAGAAGCTGAAGTCATTTAGCAGAAAACGTATTTCCAGGTAGTGCAAAGATAGGTTAAACCGAGCAACAATAGTTGGAACTCAAAGCTGCTTTTAAGAGTCGTTGGCTATAATTTATGGCTTGTGTCCTGGGCTTCCTGCTATCAAGCACTGCAAACCCAACCTTAGCAAAAGCAGGGTTGCATTCGTCAGTTTTGCTCAGCTGTGTATGTGCCAAGGCTCCATAGCTTGAGGGAACGGTCCAGACCCTTTCCTGACCGGGACTGGAGCCTACCAGAAATGCAAACCGATTAGCACCCCACCACATGCACTGAGCCATGCTATTAATAATTTCTAAAAGTGCTTTACGAGAAAAATCATCAGTCGAAAAGATCTGGAAGACAGAAATGTTCACTTTAGGGAATGGCCTATGGGAATTCTGCTGAAAGAGATCCACGGGGACCCTTATTTGGGTAAAAAGCAACCTAGAAAGGTTTTACATAAAACACAATTATTAAGTATTCCAAAAGGGGCCAGGGTGTAGCCAAAACAGAGAATCTAGTGGCATCTTAAAAAGCCTAGCAAGTTCATTATGGCTATACCCTATAAAGAGACAACCTCCCTGGAACCATGCAGCATAGCATATTTTAATTGCTCTCATATTTTGTTCAGATTGTATTAGACCCTTTAACTGGTATAAGATCAAGAACCACATCTCAGAAACAAGTATGTTTTGAAATATGAGTCTTGATATTTGGAAGCAAAACGCTGTGGTTTGGGGGGGGGGGTGACCATTTTAAAAGGGAATAACATCCTTCATAGGAGGTCTGCAAAGGTACCCATGTGCTTCAAACTCTGGAACAAAGCTATATCTGCAATGCTCTGGATTCCCGCAGAGGCTGTTTGTGCTACGTTTCTGAGCGATAACACACAGCCTCTGTGGCTTAAAGTGGCCACTCTTACCTTGGATAAGGCCGTTACAAGCAATAGGGCAGAGCCAATATTTCGCTTGTATGCAATATTTCTGAAACAGAAGTCGCACAGCTTGGGAAGGTTCTTCCTTAAGAGAGACAGAATGGCAGCCCTGACCCAGATAGCCCAGAGAAGCCCAATCTTGTCAGATCTCGGAAGCTAAGCAGGGCCGACCCTGGCAAGTACTTGGATGGGAGACCTCCAAGGAATACCAGGGCCGGGACAAAGAGGCAGGCGGTACCAAACCACCTCTCTGAAATGTTCAAGCCCCACCAGGAGTTGCCAGACGTCACCATGACTTCCAGGCATGCAAGCAGACAAAATACACACACAAAAAGAGGGACAGAATGGCCATAATGTCACAGCGCCGAGAACTGGCAGAAGGCACTAATGCCATCCTTAGAGCTTAATATGTTCAGATGCACACTCACACTAAGAATTTTCTTTGGCCCAATTTGTGTGACAGAAACTAAATCACAGGAAAGGAAACCTCACATTAACAGCTTGTCTTTTGCAGAATGTGCGGGGTGATGCACGCAAGCTCTGTACCTCGGGGCTAGAATGAACATGACATTTGGTTCATCAGTGCAGGACCCCTGAATAGCCCAGTGGCCTATGCCGAGTTGGGCACTTCCAGGCCATGGGGTTTCTGCAAGGTCCGGCCCATTCTGCCAGGACCTGGCATCTGTGCAGGAACCGAGGATGGCTGCCGTCCTGCTGCTAATGAGCAGGACCAAAACGAGCTGCGCTGCTTGCAAGTGCATCCAGGTCAGCGTCTGCCATGTCGTGTTTCATGTTTTGCACCTCGCTGTTTTGCAACAGATGTGACAATCCACAGAGACACGTGGCCTCAGTGGCTCGAGTCAACTTGGACAGGTGCTGGGATGGCACAAACTGTGTCTTTCCCATGCACATAATAATTGCGCATCATCGCGCTGCAATGTCTCATGGCAGCCCCGGAACCATGAGGGTTTTCCAAGGCAAGAGACAACCAGAGGTGGATGGACATTGCCTTTCTCTGCACAGCAGTCTGAGTCTTCCCTGGGTGTCTCCCACCCTAGTACTAACTGTGGCCGATCCTGCTTAGCTTCCGAGCACTGATGCTCCCTCTAAGCTGTGGAGTCTTGTGAGCAAAAATTCTACTTTAAGAGCTACCGGCATTAAAGTGGTGAGCCAGAGATTTGGCTACTGCATAAATTAGTTTGCTCCGGAGCCATCCCTTCCTGAGCTAGGACAAAAATGCGTGAGCCGGAGGTTAAAAAAACTGTGAGCTGGCTCACACTAACTCAGCTTAGAGGGAACACTGCTGATGAGAGCAGGCGAGTCTGGGCTATTAGGCTGCTGTTTCCACACAAATGTTCATACCGAAATCACGCACGCTCACGGAGGTCTGCTGGTCCGGATCAACGACTTGTGCCTCTCCTTGGGCCTCGCTCTGGCATGTCAGGTTACCCCTGCTATTGTAAAGGGTTGGCCTCTGCTCCAAATATCATCACAGCTTCTTGTAACTTAATATCGACAGAGCATCACCGGGGTGGGGGGGTGGGGAGCTACTACAGGCCTGTATTGGATAGTGTCAGTTGAGTAGCCCTAACACTACTCTTTAATATTCTGCAAAGCAACTGAGACTGCAGCGGTAATAACCGCTGCCGCCCACGCACAACACCCAAGCCGCTCACGGTCTGCAGGACATCGCGCTCAGACCAGGCACTAAACGAGCGGGTGTGGTGTCGCTATGGCCACATCCCTGTCTCTTGTTTTGTAGAACCTTCCAACCTGGCCAAGGTTCCTTTGATCTCCCACCTGGTACACGACAGGCAAGAGCACAGCACCTCTAAAGGAGAGTAGGTGACTATTGGGGAGGTGGGGACTCTTCAGCCCAAAGCTGGTCGCGTGTCTCCAGCTCGATCCACTGCAGAGAACTGGCTTCCTTCACGGTATGGACCATCTCCTTTGCTCCTCTCCCATTTATATCTGGGCAGTTGCTTACTACAAAGGATAGAGTTTCCAAGGTGATGTTTCCTGTGCTTTGACTGGTAGACATGGAAGGGACTACGCCACTTTGGCTAGGTTTTCAAAAAGGAGCTGCATAACCAGCCTAATGTTAAATGCAGCAAACATCTTATGCTGCCATTTCAATGGCTTCCTAGCACAGGAATAGCAGCCCGTCTCCCTTAACTGGCATCTACAGTCTGGCATAAATCTCAAGTGTTTAGCAGCAGCTAGGAAAAATAATTCCACATGCGGTTTAAACTTCGTTTCAAAGGTGACCCTGAATTCTCCCCCCATCCCAAGATCTGTCCTGTTCCTACTTTGTGTTTCTGTTTTTTTTAAATACATATACCTACTTGAAAATACAAGAGACATCTAGCCAAAACCTAAGAATAATGCTTCAGTTTTAACAGCCTCTTCATCTCTGCTCGGAAGTCAGGAGCAGATGAATGCTAAAAACTGCTTCTCATCAAAGTTCTTTGTTCATTTAGAAGAGCTGGATCATCGATTCCCTTGATTTTCCAACTCCGACCCATTTCACTGTGGAGGAGAGACATAAATAATTATTAGCACAATTTACTTGGAAGTAAACACCAACATATTTTAGGCCGTAATCTTAAACGTGTTAGTACTGACTCCAGATCCCCCGCAGACTGAGAGCCGGCGGATTTAGAATTGCGGTTCAATAAAATGAAAAGGAAGGATACTTAAACTTTGCCAGAAATGGGTAACAAAACTCAAATGTGGTCTATAAAACTCTATCAACTAACAATTTATTCTAATGTTTTAGCTCCATGCAATTACAGAGAGCGTTTTTATAAAAAGCCAAACTAATGAAGCAATAAATGTAGAAAAGCTACAACGTAAAAGCCTATAGGCAAGGCATGCTTATGTCCTTCTTAGACATAAGAATCTTCCGCAATGGCATCATTCGGCCCAGCAAATCCCCTGAGGCTGCAGATACATCAGCAAATCAACAACTCTGTTGTAGCACTGATTTCTCTTCCTCCATCTCCATAAGAACATAAGAAGAGCC
>NW_015164229.1:364775-367969 GCF_001447785.1 Gekko japonicus
AGAACATAAGAAGAGCCCTGCTGGATCAGACCAGTGGCCTATCTAGTCCAGCATCCTGCCTCACACAGTGCCCAACCACAGGGCATAGAGGCCGAGGCCTTCCCCTGATGTTGCCTCCTGGCTCTGCCTCTGAATGTGGAGGTTCCCCTCAGAAACTATGGCTAGTAGCCATTGACAGACATCCTCCATGAATCTATCTAATCCCCTTTTAAAGCTGACTATTCCTGTGGCCATCAAAACATCCTCTGGCAGCAAACTGCATGCCTGCGGCACCCCAAGCCTATGCAGCCTCAAGTTTGGACTCAGCATCGAACTCCTTAGAATTGATAATCCAGCCTAGTGTTGCAGCAACCCGAGCTTCTGCCACGTTGCGGCTGCTCTCCTTATTCCCACCAACACCAGATTCTCGCCCTTAACACCCTTGTAGCCAGGATTAGAATACATAGTGGATAAAAGTAGAAGCTACAACCACCACCCCTTCATATGGATGTGTATCCACAACCTCAGAGGTTAGAATCTGCATATCTGACAGGACACAGTCTCACCATATACAGGGCTTTTGTGGGCAGCTGTCTAAAATTTGATGAGGGAGATATCCAACATTCAGTAGTAGCTTTCCTGGAGGATGTGTAACCCTGAAAGCAGCCCTGAGGCAAAAGCTACATTTTTGGATCACCTCAGGACATGTCTGAGATTGTGGAAAGGAAGACACAATTGATATTAACACTGAGAAACCGATATCAGGGTACAGGCAACAGAAAAGCTGACTCAAATGTGAACTTGTGGGTCTCCTGACAAAAATATGTAATCTTTCATTAAAATCTGCCTCCGTTCCTGAGGACTGGAAGGTAGCTAATGTCACCCCCATCTTTAAAGGGGGTTCCGGAGGGGATCTGAGAAATTACAGGCCAGTCAGTCTGACATCGATACCGGGCTAGTTGGTGGAAACCATTATTAAGGAGAGAATTAGTAGGCACATTGATGAACAAAAACTAGGCAGACTCAGCATGGGTTCTGTACGGGAAGATCTTGTCTCACTAACCTGTTAGTGTTCTTTGAGGGGGTGAACACACATGTTGGATAAGGGGGACCCAAGAGATGTTGTTTACCTTGACTTCCAGAAAGCTTTTGATAAAGTTCTTCATCAAAGGCTCCTAAGTAAGCTCAATAGTCATGGGATAAAAGGACAAGTTCTTTTGTGGATAAAAAAACCCTGGCTAATTAATAGGAAACAGAGAGTGAATATAAATGGACAATTTTCTCAGTTGAGTGAGGTAAGCAGTGAGGTACCACAGGATCAGTACTCGGTTCGATGCTTTTTAACTTAGAATCATAGAATCATAGCATGTTAGAGTTGGAAGGAAACTTGCAGGTCATCTAGTCCAACCCCCTGCACTCTGCAGGAGGATAGCTGAAAGTAGCCCTACATACCTACAACATACCCGAAAGATGGTCGTCCAGCCTCCACTTGAAAACGTCCAGTGAAGGAGCATCCACCAACTCCCGAGGCTTATTTATTAATGATTTGGGAGTAAGCAGTGAAGTGGCTAAATTTGCAGATGACACGAAGTTGTTCAGGGTGGTAAGAACTAGGCAGGATTGTGAATCTTCGGCTTTGAAACGGAGATGAGCACCGCAACCCTAGAGTCAGATTCGACTGGCTTTCGAGCAAGGGAACCTTTACCTTTACTTTACACTATTGTGCTAAATCCCTCAATAAACTCTGTACTCCTTCTAAATCAGGTCTCTGTCATCCCTTTCCAGTTGAAAACCCGCTAATCACAGCCACCTCTTTAGGTAAAGGATGTCGGCTTTGTGTACCCTGCACAGACACGCAAGCTAATTCCCCATGTTAATCTGAATGTATGTTTACATATTTGTGGGGGTGTGGGAACCACTGTGTCCCAATTACTCCCTCGCCCCATTCACATCCAGTTTGGCCCTTGACAGAACTAGATCATCGCAGGGTACTGGGCCCCCCTATTTGGGAATCACTCATTTAGCCTGACCAAATCCTGCCAAAGGCAACGTTTCTGGCCAACTTCAAGTCTTCCACGTAATGAGTCTCGCCACGGAGACTCAGTGGGTGACCTTGGGCCAACTGCGCTCTCTCAGCCTAGCCTACCTCACAGGGTCGTTGTGGCGATAAAATGGAGGAGTGGAGAATGACATACGCCTCGTTGGGTCCCCACTGGGGAGAAGAGTGGGGGGTATTAAATGAATTAAATAAAGTAATTTATACAGAACAGGGCTGTCCTGGGAGAGGAGAGGGAGCGCACCTGCCACTCCAACGTGGTTTTCCACAAACCGAATGTAGTTCTGTGCTTTCGGTGGGAGTTCCTCCCATTTCCTGGCATTCGTCGTGTCCATCTTCCAGCCTGGCATCGTTTCATACTCCACCTCCACTTTCTGCAGTATTTCTTGGTTAGCTTTATTTTTAAAAAAAGACAAGAAGTGTGAAATCGGAACACAATCTGACGCTGAAAAAGTATACAAACATTTGGCATTATTATTATTATAAAACAGAACGTTGGGTTGGCAACAGCCACTTGTTAGTTGCTGTCAAGAAAATAAATGTTTAGGCCGAAAGGGACGTCTGTATCCATTAGCTGCTCTTGGGGAGACTGTGTTTTATTTAATGCCACACTTCCAAAAATATTCCCGAGGGAGCTTACAAAGACCATTAACACAATAAGAAGTAGGCCCCAAATTAGAAGAGCTACAGTCAAATGTGTTTCAGTGAAAGCAGTAGTAAAATTGTCAAGTGAAATAGAAAAAGACGGGTGGGAAAGATAAAAATGAATTACAGCAACAGAGCCTCAGTTTAAAATAGAAAATAATGAAGACGGGTGTTCTGTTTTCAAAATCCTGGCATCGGTGTTACAAATATGTCATCGCCTTGCTAGGCGAATGGTAGAAGCACGCAGCAGCACCATTCTGGGGGGGGGGACGGAGGGCAAAGCGTCACTAAGAACTGGTGACAGAAAGTGCTGTCAACTTGCAGTCAACTTAACTGCAAGCCTGTAAGGTTTCCAAAGCAAGAGACAAACAGGCCTCTGCATCACGACCCTGGACTTCCTTGCTGGTCTCCAGGGGTCGTTTCGTAAAAAAAGAGCTAGGGGAACTCATTAGCATAACTCATTAGCATATGCCACACACCCTGACATCACCGGAAGTGTGTCATAAGGCCACAC
>NW_015164229.1:368071-378037 GCF_001447785.1 Gekko japonicus
GGGGCTTCGTCATGTGCCCCGCCCCCTGTACCTCACCTGGGGGAACTGCGATCCCCCGCGATCCCCCCGAAATGACCCCTGCTGGTCTCCCATCCAAGTACTAAACTTCTTAGCTTCTGAGATACGATGAGATCAGGCTAGCCTGAGCCGTCTAGCTCAGGGCTGCGAAGAACTACAGGCAAGCGATTCCTTAAGCGTTATGGAACCGAGACAGGCGACAACATACCTGGGAAATACGGAATCCTTTTCCCTCCCAGCTTGTAAGCGACACCGACTTTGATCTCGTCGAGGGCATCCAGGATATCCAGCTTGGTTAATGCCAGACTGCCCGGAAAACATTCAATAGTTAATACGTAATGAAAATCTTCAAGCTAACGGTTGAACCCCCTTCTCCTCTAAAACCTGCTTTCTCCTACGATTTTACTTATAAGCCATCTCAAAGAAATGAACAGATATAAAATATGAATTTCAGTCATTAGGGAATGACTCATACTCAAACAGATCAACTACGAGGGTTTAATATACATCTTCGAACTCCCCCCCACCCCATTTTTTAAAAATGAGCCACCCAAGTAAAAGATTAACCAAATCCATAATAATTTTTAAGTATGAACGTAAGATGTCAGCTAAGGTAATGCATTACTCTTAAGTGTTAGAGTATTTTAAAATGTATAGGGCAGGGGTGTCAAACATGAGGCCCGGGGGCCGGATGAGGCCCCCGGAGGCCTTCTATCAGGCCCGCAGTGGAAGTGGCTGTCTTCTGCTTCTTCTTCCAGTTCTGCTGCTGTTGCGTCATTGTAGGTTTGCAGTTTACAGATACACACCTGAACAGCATACTCAAGATTGCAACAGCACAGGCATTTTGATGCAATAATTCAGAACAAGAGGTCTCAGTTATCAGACACTGTTAAATAAACAAAATATTGCAAGAGTGCTAATGTTTTAAGCATGTTTTTATTTTAAGTAAAAAAAACACCCTTTGTGTTTGTGTCCTTTATAAAGTTTATATCTCCGCTACCTGGCATTACGTTTTATGACACACGTGGCCCGGCCCAACAAGGTCTCATTTATATCAGATCCGGCCCTCATAACAAATGAGTGACACCCCTGGTACAGGTGGTTGTTTCCCCCCCCCCTCCCAGTTTATGAATTATTTGTATCTTAAACTCCCAGAACTGGTTGATGCAAATATAATCTGAATACATCCCATAAACGGGATTAAGGGAACCAGAGATTCATCACAGAATCACTCCCTCCCTCCACTCTTGAACAAGTATTCTTATCACCTTTAACCCTCAAAGACGACATCAGCAGACCCATTAACTATGTTTCGGGCTAATCAAGGTTCTATTTTACCTGGTTCTTCAAAAATTGGTTAATCTCCATTCACTCACACATACACACACTTTGCACCTTTTCCAGGCTATCAAGCAGTAAGAGGACACCAAGGTTACTTCCACACCGGGTGTTCGGTTCAGCTGGAATGCTGACATGAAGGTTTTTTGCAGTGTCTTCACAAACCTTCTAGCTTTCTTCCAGCTTTGCCGTGACCTTTCCTAAACCTCCTTTTTTGGAAAGATCTCAGCAAAGCTAGAAGGGAAATCCACGTGGACAGGAAAGTCTAGATCTCTCCCAGTCCCACCTACGTGAGTAACGCTTTTCCTTTACCTGTGGCCACCATTTTCAGTTGAGTACCCAAATCTGTTTGAAGGAAGGGCTGGGAAGATCCGGAGAACCAGAATGTGTGGATACTGGGGTTGCCAACCTCCAGGTGGTACCTGGAGATCTCCCGCTATTACAACTGATCTCCAGATAACCAAGATCGGTTCCCCTGGAAAAAATGGCCGCTCTGGAAGGTAGACTCAATGGCATTATACCCTGCGGAATGCCCTCCCCTCCCCAAACCCCATCCCTCTGCCCCCAAAATCTCCCGGTATTTCCCAACCCAGAGCTGGCAACCCTAGAAAATACTGGGTCACTGCTACAAAATGATTCTGCGCTTGTAGCAGCAATGAGACCTGTTGCCACACTGGAAGCAACCCATGTCCAACGTGGCTTCTCCTTGTGGCAGAGATTCGTATTCTCACGACAATGGGCAACACAGTCTTTTGTCAATACACAAAAACATAATACTTTGCTAGACTACTCTTAAAAGTTACCTACGTATTGGTACTCCACAGGGCAAAAAGCTATGAGTCCCGAGTGTAGCTCAAAATCTGTGATTGCTTACGCGGTGAATCCGTTGATCATATGAGCGTATCTCAAAATGATCAGGTCTAGCCAGCCACAGCGCCTCTTCCTGCCTGTGGTCACTCCCCACTCGTGGCCTCGAGACTGTAGGAGGTCTCCAATTTCCTGCCAGGGAGCAAAAATATCGACTGTTGGATCTAAGCATCAGGCAGTCAAAAGGATCTGATCATTCAGTTTCCAAAGTCAATGCAATCATCGGCAGCCTCCTCCTCCTCATTATCTACTGAATTTCTGAATCACCCAGTCCCTGATTACATAGGCCTCTGAGTGATTTACAACAGGTTAGTGTCTGATTTGGATTATCGCCATCATCTGTCGGTTTTATTTGTAAATTGTTGCTGTTTTTAACTTGGTGCTGTATTTATTAATTGTTTTAATCCCTGTATTGTTTACATTATTTTAACTTTGTTAGCCGCCTTGAGCCAGCGTGCCCAGCAAGGCGGGATACAAATAGAAACAATAAATAAATAAAATAAATACATAAAAATTAAAAACATACAAAACTACAAATTAAAAACAGCAGATCAATTATTCTTAATTTAATAATCTCCAGATGGTGTCTATTTGTTGTTCAGTGAAGTGGCTAAATTTGCGGATGATACAAAGTTGTTCAGGGTGATGAAAACCAGGGAGGATTGTGAGGCACTCCAAAGGGATCTGTCGAGAATGGGCGAGTAGGTGTCAACGTGGCAAATGGGGTTCAATGTGGCCAAGTGCAAAGTGATGCACATTGGAGCAAAAAATCCTAACTATAAATACACGTTGATGGGGTCTGAACTGACAGAGACTGACCAAGAGGGAGATCTTGGAGTTGTAGTAGATAACTCAATGAAAATGTCGAGACAGTATGTGACTGCAATAAAAAAGGCAAACTCTATGCTGGGAATTATTAGGAAAGGGATGGAAAACAAACCAGCCAGTATCATCATGCCCCTGTATAAATCGATGGTACGTCCTCATTTGGAGTATGGTGTACAGTTCTGGTCACCACACCTCAAAAAGGATATTATAGCATTGGAAAAAGTGCAGAAAAGGGCAACTAGAATGATTAAAAGGGTTGGAACACTTTCCCTATGAAGAAAGGTTAAAGCGCTTGGGGCTCTTTAGCTTGGAGAAACGACGGCTGAGGGGTGACATGATCGAGGTTTATAAGATTATGCATGGGATAGATCATATAGAGAAAGAAGTACTTTTCTCCCTTTCTCACAATACAAGAACTCGTGGGCACTCCATGAAATTGCTGAGCAGTCGGGTTAGAACAGATAAAAGGAAGTCCTTCTTCATCCAAAGAGTGATGAACACATGGAATTCACTGCCACAGGAGGTGGTGGTGGCTACAAGCATGGACGGCTTCAAGAGGGAATTAGATAAGCATATGGAGCAGAGGTCCATCAGTGGCTATTAGCAACCCAAGCAGTACAATACCGCCCACCATTCTTCCCGAATCAACCTCATTTCTCGGCGGCGTCCATGTCGAACCTACATTTATCTGTTCAGTGGGGAAGGCTCCAATGCCCACTCTCGTCGTAAAGTGTAGGCCTTCACTACGCCATACACCTCTCCGATATACTGAGGAGGGATACCGAGTCCGGTGCACACGCCGCCCACGGTGCAGTTGGAAGAGGTCACAAAAGGGTACGTCCCTACGGGGAAAAAAACCCCACAAAACTTAACTTTGAGGAACTGTGTGTGGGAGACAAGCGGCTTTGCTCTACATATTTCAAAATAACCCCCCGCGTGCACCAGTTAATTACTCCGAGGGGCTTTAAAAGCCCAGAAGAGCCTTGATTAGAGCAACATATGAGGGTGGAGGTCGGCACAGCGAAGAAGAGCTTGTGAAGGGGGCTACTGGGGCAGAGAAGCAGAAACGGGATCTTAGTTCTATGAACATTTTTTAAGGGAACGCTACAGTGGCGGAAAGTACAGGAGATCTACAGTGAACCTGTAGGATTTTCAAGGCAAGGGACGAACAGGGGTGTGTGTGTGTGCCACTGCTTGCCTCTGAGTAATGACCCTGGTCTCCCTTGGGGGTCTCCTATCCCAGTGCTAACCAGGGCCGAACCTCCTTAGCTTCCAAGGTTGCCCTGAGCTGGATGGCCCAGGCTAGCCCAAGCATACATTATACCCCTTTACGAAACAGGAGATTCTGAACGGGAGAGTCAAGGGGTTAGCATGTCAGCCTAGCATCTGGGAAGGAAGGAAGGAAGGAAGGAAGGAAGGAAGGAAGGAAGGAAGGACAAAAATATAATAATTATATAACAATATTGGTTACACCTTGGCCAATATTGTTATATAATTATATTTTTGAATTATATTTTTGCATTATTGAATTATTGTTACACATTTCATATAGAAGAGAAGAGGAGACTGGATTTATACCTCGGCCTTCACTACCCGAAGGGGTCTCAGAGCGGCTCACACTCTCCTTTCCCTCCCCCTCCCCACAACAGACACCCTGTGAGGTAGGTGGGGCTGAGAGAGCTCTTTCGAGGACTGCTCTTGAGCGAACAGCTCCGAGAGAACTTGTGACTGACCCAAGGTCACGCCAGCAGCTGCATGTGGAGGAGTGGGGAATCAAACCCGGTTCTCCCAGATTAGAGTCCGCACTCCTAACCACTGCACCAAACTGGAGGCTACCATGGAAGCTTGCTGGTCATCTTAGGCCAGCCACACACACTCAGCCTGATCTACCTTGCAGGGTTGTTGTGGGGATAACACGGAGAAGAGGAGAACGAGGCACGCTGCTTTGGGTCCCCAATGGGCAGGAAAACTGGCTTGTAAATGAAGTGAATAAATAAAACAGGGTGGATCAGCTAACTTAGAGGATCAGGCAGCAGTTATCTCTGGAGAGGCAGGATCTTGCCCTTCCCCTCAACCTCCAGCCATCTCAGGAGCTACTTCCAATTGCTGGTATTTTTGGCACCTGGTATTTTTGGCCACTGTGTGACAGAGTGTTGGACTAGATGGGCTATTGGCCTGATCCAACACTGGCTTCTCTTATGTTCTTAGTGCTGAGTAGTGCTTCCAGTAGCGTCGCAGTTAGGTACTAAAAGTTGGTAGCTTGCCTCTCTATGCGCACAAGACACTGGGAGCAGTGTTCCCTCTAAGCTGAGTTAGTGTGAGCTAGCTCACAATTTTTTAGCTTCTGGCTCACACATTTTTGTCTTAGCTCCGGAAGGATGGCTCCAGAGCAAACTAATTAATGCAGTAGCTGAATTACTTACGCACAACTTTAATGCCAGGGGCTCACAAAGTAGAAATTTTGCTGACAAGACTCTACAGCTTAGAGGGAACATTGACTGGGAGCTCTACACATGAGTTCCCAGGTAGGGTTTCTCCCCTTTTAAAAAGCAGGCATTTGATCTGGAGGATGAAGACAAGGGCACCAGTATCCCCCGAGGTGGGGCAGCTGCCGGGGCCCAAGGAGTCTGGCAGGGTCCACTGCTGTTGACCCCACACACACACACGCTCACTCCTTTGCAAGCACTCCACCGTGCCCCCAGCTAAATGCATCACCCAGTGTCACTGGGGAAAGGGCTGCAGGTGGCGGTGAGTGTGGGTGAGAGTTCACAAGCCGGCAGGGGGAGGGCACCTAGGCTGGTGGCAGGCAAGGAGGGATAGTGTTGGGGCCTGGTGGTGGGTAGGAGGGGGAGTGGATGGCCCTCGGCACTCTCTACCCAGGGGGCCTTCAAAACCTGGAACCGGCCCTGAATGGCACAGTGCCCCCCCCCCCCCCCCCGCTATATTCATGACCCGAACTGGCCTTACGGAGCTGCTATTTATCCAGCTGGGACAAAACCAGCATCAGTATCGGGATCCATGTCTTTAACACTGTGGGGCAGTTCCAGGTTGAAGAGAATGAGACTGGAAAGTGGGCCTAGACCTCATCTCTTCCTCCACCCACCCAGCCCCAATTACACACATCTACTGTGGAACGAAGGTTGAGTCCAGCGGCAACTTTAAGACTAACAAAGTTTTGTTCTAGGTATAACCTTTCGTGCCCAGAATAAAACTTTGTTGGTCTTAAAGGTGCCACTAGGCCTGTAAAACGGAGCTCCTCCACCAGGCCGTCGATTAGGGAGCCGCACTTTATACACTGGGGGCCCGGCCCCAATAGTAACATCACCAACAACAACCAGTACTCCGCCGATACGTCCCAGGCTATGCTGTTAGACGGCTATATGCTCTGTCGGATGCTGCCAACGCCCGCCACCACCATATGACTCGTACTAGCACCTTATGTGATGCTTTTATCCTTTATTTATTATGATTTATTGTGATTTTATCTAACTTCCCGTTTTATCTGTTTGATTATTTTTGTGTAAGCCACCCTGAGCCTGCGTCAGTGGGGAGGACGGGATATAAATTAAATAAATAAAATAAACTTTGTTCTGCTGCTCCAGAACAATGTGGCCACCCATCTATTGTGAGTGTGTAAAGTGTCGTCAAATCACAGCCAACTTACAGAGACCGTAAGGGGTTATCAAGGCATGAGACTAACAGAGGTTGTTTGCCATTGCCTTTGTCTGCATAGAGACCCTGGACTTCCTTGGTGGTCTCCCATCCAAATACCAACCAGGGCCGACCCCGCTTAGCTTCCTAAGGTCTAACAAAATCGAGCTAGCATGGCCCATCCACGTCAGGGTGGGACCAACTAGACTGCTTTTTAAGGGGGGGGGGAGAGACACAAGCGCTCATTCACAGAACTCCCGGCACCACATCTTATTTGGCCTCAAGTCAGCATACAAATGAGAGAAGTCTCGGGGCTGCTTCTAGTATTTTTAGACACAACATAAGTGTCAGCAAGCTGCCAATATGTAATTTCTATGTGTATATGGTCAACCATGTGTTCCCCCCCTTCCTCTCTAGTTGCGTTTAGATTTTCATGCGCTCATCTCCTTAGTTGCCATGCTTTCCTTTTAGAGTACGCCAGTCCTGCTTTGATGTAACACTATCTCACCAAGGCCACAAGAGGAAGAGCGGAGAAGCTTTGCTTTGTCTTTAATTAGAAGAATCTGTGGGAACTGCATACCTATTTACAATTAGGTAGCCGTTGCTTTCCCAAGGTTTAGGCGCGTGCGGGACCCCTTGGCCGCGCGCGGGAACCCTGTTTATTGGCTGTTATGATTATGAATTTGCTTTAACCTTTCATACCCCTTAGGTTATTCTGAACAGTGACCCTGTTCAAGTGCTTCATGGCTTCAATAAAGTAAAACCTTCTTGCAAGTGTGTACTACGTTGTTTGGTGTGGGGACCTGACAATAAGGAGTTCCAAGATCAAACCAGCTCACGTATATATTTCCATGATGAAGACATGCAATCTCCTGGCCAGACTGCAGAGTTTTCTGTACATTGAAGGCACACTTGTGGCCGGGAAGCAAATCTGTAACCCTTCCCTACATCTGCACACCCTTTAAAAAAAAACACAACAAAACAAAGTCCGGAGGATTTTTAAACTGCAGATCTTTATGGAGGAAGACCAGCATACTGGAGAAGGCGGCTTACCAAAATCGATGTCAAGCAGAGCTGCGTTGGCCCCTTCCACGAGGATTTTCTTTGGGGAGCCGTGCAGGGCTTCATACATAAAATAAATACCATCTCGGACCATGGGCCTTATTTTCTCACCGTAGCCCTGCAGGAGTCAATCCGCATATGAGTTTAATCAGATATTCATCAGATAGTACAGTTCCGCACGGCCTGTGAGACGGAGCTCTTCCGCCAGGCTCTACCGAACTGGCTACAAGGCAAAAAAGTACCAAAAGGCAGAGGATCATAGTCTTTAGGTGACTGTAGGAATACATGCAGATTAAAACCTACATGTATTCCTCTAATCGGGGCAATTCACTGCAGGCTAATTTGCAGTTTCTCTGAGGACAGTCAAGCCCTCAGGGACAAGACTCCTGGACATAACTCAGAGCGGTCTCCTAAAAAGTTGCAATTTTTCTCTCCCAATTTATGCTACATGCACCATTTTATCTAAAACGATGAACAATTGGGCTCATGTCTTTTGCAATGTCCCAGCCTTATAGTTGCATCAAATAGATGCCTATTCCTCTCTATCGTTCTTACAGCTGGGAGATGCTCTTCAGGAAAGGTTCCTGGAGTCCTACAAAATACAAACCCCTTCCCATATATCCAGTTCATACTCACTCAATCCCACCAGCTCTCAGCTGTTAGTGCAAAGGTTGCCAAGTGTCCCTGTTTGGGCTACAGACTTTGCAATGGTGGCAACAGGCCCAAAGTCCTTCTCTTAGTCAAACCTAAATGTCTAGCAAGCGTCTGGCCAGCCACACAGATAAGTGAACCCCTGTGCCATTCTTGAAAGCTGCTGCCCTTGGAGGTGGTGCTGTGCAAGAGGTGATTCACGTGTGAAAATTACATCACTCGCTATCTCATTCAGTGATTTCCCGCTGAATGTATGATCTGCTACCAATTCAAAAGCACCATACTTGGATGTGCATTTGCAACGTGGCTACCGCTGGGTGCTGATGTCACCAAGAGATCGTCAAAAGAATGTGTGAACTCTGAAATGCTCTTGCTTGACTCCCATTCACTTTGTGGGAACTTCAGGCAGAAAGTCCCAGCAGATTTTTCACCTAAGCCCACACTAGAGCTATGCAGCCCACAAGCAGGTCCAAGGAATTTTTAAAATGAAACATTTTATTAAACGTACTGCAATGTTATCTAAAGCTTGAATGTCTTTAAGAATAAGAACAATGTGCTGTCAAGTTACATGGTGACCCCAACCATGCGGTTTCCAAGGCAAGAGATGCACAGAGGTGGTTTGCCATTGCCTTCCTCTGTGTCTTTTCCTTGGTGGTCTTCTCCTCCATGTAGTGACTGTGGTTGGCCTTGTTTAGTCCCCCAAGCCCTGATGAGCCCAGACCAAAACTGGGCATAAACACAAAACGTGCTGTACTTGTACCTATGCCTTTTGCCATATGCCTTTCTTCTGGGCTTTGTCTGCATTTCCATGTACGTTTTCTTTTAACTTGGGTCTTTTTAAAGACAATAAAGGCAGCAAGAACTTGTACTAGATCACCTTATTTTTAAAAAATTCTCTCCCTGAGCTGTGACGTTGCCCCACGCTGGTCAGAAGTCATTTGCCGACGTTCGAGATGTTTACCTTTAGTTTCCGCAGCTGTCCCTCTGTGTCAACTTCTAAAGAAGGAAACATTGACTTGTACTGGTGAGCCAGATTCTTGAACCTGTAAAACACCAACCATTGGAATGGCACTTTTGCACTGCATCCTCTGGCGCTGACAACCTTTGGCTTCTGTTCACAGAATGGCTCAGCGTAAGGGGTTCTCGAACAAAGGTGCAGAAAAGTCCAAATGGGACTGCCCAATGGACCAGTTCTCAACTGGTAAGGTAAAGGTAAAGGTTCCCTTGCTCAAAAGCCCGTCGAATCCGACTCTAGGGTTGCGGTGCTCATCTCCATTTCAAAGCCGAAGAGCCAGCGCTGTCCGAAGACGTTTCCGTGGTCATGTGGCCGGCATGACTAAACACCAAGGCGCACGGAACGCTGTTATCTTCCCACCGAAGTGGTCCCTATTTATCTACTTGCAATTTCTTGCTTTCGAACTGCTAGGTTGGCAGGAGCTGGAACTAGAGACGGGAGCTCACTCCGTCATGCGGCACACTCAGGTCTCGAACTGCTGAACTACCGACCTTCCACAGCCTGCAGTTCAGCGTCTTAACCACTTGAGCCACCGC
>NW_015164229.1:379046-396394 GCF_001447785.1 Gekko japonicus
TGGACTGGATGGGCCACTGGCCTGATCCAACATGGCTTCTCTTATGTTCTTATGTCTGGGGCAGTGATGCTCTGTATTCTTGGTGCTTGGGAGGGGCAACAGTGGGAGGGCTTCTGGAGTTCTGGCCCCGCTGGTGGACCTCCTGATGGCACCTGGTATTTCTGGCCACTGTGTGACACAGAGTGTTGGACTAGATGGGCCACTGGCCTGATACAACATGGCTTCTCTTATGTTCTAACTACTTCCCAAAATTCCGTTCATCTGAAAATTATTGAAGGACTAAACAATAAGTGACATAACTCTTGCTGTACCCCGCCTCCATAAATTTAAATTTTTTGCTAGAAAAAATTACCATGTAAGAGTACAATTCACTTTTTTAAAAAGTTGCATGTTTTATCAGAATACCTTGAAGAAAATTCATCGAAGTCTGAGAGAAGGTCGCAGACCCGAAGGCCTGTCCGCGCAGCTTTGGAAGAATAGGTTGGTCCGATTCCTTTCTTTGTTGTGCCGATACTACCAAAACAAGAAAATAATAAATTGTTATCGAAGGCTGGTAAAGCAAGTCTTATGATAAGACAGATTTGAATATATTATAATTTGGAATTGCTCAAAAAGGCTCACATTTCACTTTGTAACTTAAAACTCCTAACAGAAATAATTTCTTCCCTCTTAGATGTCACTTGAAATTTTGGGAGGGGGGTATGGGTAGAAGAGGACTGATGTCCAGTCATTCGGTATGTTGAGCCTACGGGAAACTCCAAAAGCCTCATCATACATCACACAAAAATATTTTTTTCGGGGAGGGGGCTGTTCCCTTCACGAGCTATCCAAATGACACTACTTGATCCTACCATCCTTTAATTCTTTCAGTTTAGAAAAGAGCAACCAAGGGGTGACATGATAGAAATTTATGAAATTATGCATGGGATGGAAAGAGTTGACAGAGAGAACCTTTTCTCCCTATCCCAAAAATACTAGACCTCAAGGGCATCCAATGAAGCTGATGCTACTGTAATAGCCAAGATATACTTCCACCAACCCAGTCCCTGTGTTACTGCCTTCACTCGCATAGTTTCATGATAGATTCTGCAGAGTCATTGGCAGAGCTACGAAGTCATTGCCGCTTCAACGGGTCCCCCTTGCGTCTCCCTCCCAAGGTTCACACGGGGGCTGGGAAATGGCGCACGTGACAAAAAGTGGATTCCACGCCAAGGGGTGTGTTCCAGCTGAGGTTCCCGTGGGTCTCCTCTCTTTCCCCGCCCTTCACCCATATCTTTCACGGCTCTTCCAGACAGGATAGAGGAGTATCACTTCCACTTCACTGACCTAGTTAAACCCAGCATAGGGGGCACAGCCCGGAGGAAGAGAAGCGTGACAGCTAGGAGAGCGTTCTACATTTCCTAAGTCACTAGGGATGCTGCCGACATTTAGGGGTTGCACACAGATGCTATCCCTTCTGGAGAGAGAGGAATATTTATCTGCTCAAGGAAGAATCTTCTCTGCCACTGAACAGTCAGACGATAGGATCCTGACACACAGTGCCGAGGCTCGGCTGTCGGATTTGAGCAGATGTGACAAAGGAGCAAATTTGGCTGCACACAGATGCTATCCCTTCTGGAAAGAGAGGAATATTTATCTGCTCAGGGAAGAATCTTCTCTGCCACGGAACAGTCAGACGATAGGATCCTGACACACAGTGCCGAGGCCCGGCTGTCGGATTTGAGCAGATGTGACAAAGGAGCAAATATGGGAGGACAATAGTGGGAGGGGGCTTCTGGAGTCCTGGCCCCACTGCTGGACCTCCTGAGGGCCCCTGGGTTTTGGCCAAGGTGTGACACAGAGTGTTGGACTGGATGGGCCACTGGCCTGATCCAACATGGCTTCTCTTCTGTTCTTATGTCTCTGGGGTGGGGATGCTCTGTATTCTTGGTGCTTGGGGGACCACAGTGGGAGGGATTCTGGAGTTCTGGCTCCGCTGGTGGACCTCCTGAGGGCCCCTGGGTTTTGGGCACTGTGTGACACAGAGTGTTGGATGGGCCATTGGCCTGATCCAGCACGGCTTCTCTTTTGTTCTTATGTGTGCAACTCTTGCTATGCTCCATCCAACGGACAAGCATCCCTTGCTGCAGTTACAATCTTCCGCCACAAGAGTGGCTGGAAAAGTTTGTGTGGAATCCCTTGTGATATTGCTACAGTAGTTTCCATGCTATATCTTTAACACTACGGGTATACTGCGCAACAAACATTTTTCACAATTAGGAACACTCCCATTGTTTGTCTGCTGCAGAATGAGAAAACAGGTGCCACGTTCCAAGATGCAGGAACTGTATAGGAGCATCATACACAGAATGGGGTAAGCCAGTGTGAAATAGATGGGTGTGCAATGCGCACAGGGCTTTTTGTTTTGTTTTTTTTGTGGGATTTTTTTTTTAAAAAAAAGAGGTGCCGGAACTCTAAAGAAGGAAATGAAGTTTTCAATCTGCGTACTGAAAACTCATGAACTTTTAAACATCTTTAAAAGAATTGTGTTGAAGAGGTTCCAGAACTCTGTTTCCGGTGTGTTCCCCCAGAAAAAAAAAGCCCTGGGTGTGCGATTTGAACCCGGGATTCAGATCCTCATTCGGCTATGAAGCCTGCTGGGCAACCTGAGTCGGTCGCCATATCTCAGCCCAACCTACCTCACAAGGCTGTTGTGGGGAACCAGAATCCTCAACTATACAGCTGCCCAGAGCTCCTCGCAAGGAATGGCAAATTACAAATTTGCTACATCCTATATGTCAAAGCGGTGGCCCCCAATATTTGGGATCCTATTCTGTACTACGTGGCGGCCTGATAGCCCAGCCCAATCTTGTCAGAGCTGGGGAGCCAAGCAGGGTCAGCCATGGTCAGTACCTGGATGGGAGACCACCAAGGAAGCCCAGAGTTGCTGCACAGAGGAAGCCAACAGCAAACCGCCTCTGCTCATCCCTCGAAAACCTCCATGGTCCTGGGGCCGCCATCAGCCTGTTAAGACTTAGCAGCCCCCAATTATTATTATTATTAGTCTACACCATATGCCGTGAGATTTATATTCTTTACAGTCCTACGCCAAATCTAGTAGCAACAATTAAGACATATAATTACTTTTTCCCCTCTTGGGCTTGCCGCTGAACTTCTTGAAGTCCATCAACTGCCTGGTGAAAATCAAACACTGCACAGCAGAAGGAAAGTCACAGGAAGGAGAATCGAGGAAAACAAAGAGAGTTTGGTTTTTTCAAAATATCACACACGCACACACATTTGCAACTTTAGCGGCCCAATAACCATCATCTGCTAGAGCAATTACAACTCTTACTTATTGCCTTAAGTAAATTTGAGTCGGGGTTACTTACCTCCTAGGTAAGAAACGCACGAACTCTACTCAATGCAAGTAAGAAGCTGGAGCAGCCAATCAAAATTCTCACAACACTAAAAGGGCCAGCTACTCGCTCATGTTAAGTACTTTGCTCCGCCTGACTAAAACTCACCAATATGTGCTCTGTCTGATATGATCAGTCTTTTCTCCCAGTCTCTTAAACCTGTTGAAAGAAATTCACTGCCAGTTAAGACCAATTTTTTTTTGCTGAATTACAAGTTATCACAACACTCAGGACAATGGAACCCCCAGGGCTTAACAGAGATATAGGTTTCTTATCTCACGACACACGGCTAAGTCACTCAGTTCTCACTGATACCCAGAAAGCAAACTTTGTTGGTCTTAAAGGTGCCACTGGACTCAAACTTATTTCTCACATCTGTTGTAACCTCATTTATTATCCGTATGCCAATTTGTTGCTGTTTACATGTCTTGCCAAACATGTTATTCCAATCTTGGCTGTATTTATTGCTCAGTTACTTATGCATAATTACTCTAGCTCTTCCTAGCGACTACACCCTCACCTATATGTAATATTTGAGGAAATTTGTTTCAATGTTATCTGAAGGAGTGTGCATCTACACATGCTAAGTCTCTCAGTTAAACCCAGAATTTAATTTTGTTAGTCTTGAAGGTGCCACCGGACTCAAACTTTGTTCTCACATCTGTTTGTTAACTCTTGTATTTTTATGCAAATGTATTATTAGTATTATTAGTATTATTTGGTTTGGTGTAGTGGTTAAGTGCGCGGACTCTAATCTGGGAGAACCGGGTTTGATTCCCCACTCCTCCACTTGCAGCTGCTGGATGACCTTGGGCAAGCCATAGTTCTGTCAGAGCTCTTCTTGAAAGAGCAGTTCTCTCAGGGCTCTCTCAGCCCCACCTACCTCACAGGGTGTCTGTTGTGGGGAGGGGAAGGGAGAGGAGTTTGTAAGCTGCTCTGAGACTCCAATTGAAGGGCGGGGTATAAATCCAATCTCTTCCTCCTCCTATTATTATTATTATTATTATTATTATTATTATTATTATTATTATTATTATTATTATTATTATTATTAAATTTGTACTCCGCCCTCCTCGGAAGCAGGCTCAGGGCGGCTTACATTGGTTGGTACACAATTGTACTGCCATTCACAGATCTTACCAACCGCCTTAATCCAATCTCAGCTACAATTGCTCAATTACTTATGCATCTTGACTAACTAGCCCTTCCTGGCAATTAACCCCCCCCCCTTCCTATATGTAATGGAAATTCTGTTTCTTCCTATATGTTAAGGAAATTCTGTTTCACTGTATCTAAAGAAGTGTGCTTGCACATGAAACCTTATACCCAGAATTAAACTCTGTTGGTCTTAAAGGTGCCACTGGACTCAAAGGGTGATTCCACACTAAACCTTAAATCCTGGTTCAACCCTGTCCCCGAACTTACATTCTACACTACATTCGAGTTTACCCCATAATTATCTTGCGGTATTTCCCCCCTCAATTACAATGAGGTCACCCTGGTTTCGCCCCACACTTGTCCCGGGATAAATGGATGCTGTTATAACCATGGATAAACGCAAGGTACTGTCTCAAGAGTTGAATTCTGATAAAACCAGGGATGAGATCCCAGGGCGGAAAGGACCTTACTTTGTTCTGCTGCTTCAGACCAGCATGTCTACCCAACCTCAATCTATTTTATAGCAGGTAGTCAGCCACGTTGGTCTGAAGCAGTAGAACAAATTTAGAGTCCAGTGGCACCTTTAAGACCCATAATAATTGAATAAACTTGTTAAATTCTGGGTTCCATGGATGGTCTGACCCTAAGCATAGTGATCAGCTCTGCTTTATTAGTGATTCGGCAGGAACAAGACGAAGACAAACTGTTAAATAGCATGCAACTCCACCCACTTCCCAAACAACTACCAATGACAGGCCATTATCAGAACCATTAATTCCCCACTGGCCACCTCCAGAGTCCTGGTGGGCTTTTGTTCTAGAGCTCCAAGCTCAGCCAGTCTCTGGTAGAAGCAGCCCTGGAATTTTCCAGTCCCAATATATAACAAAACCTTTTGTTGGTCTTAAAGGTGCCACTGGACTCTTAAAAGTTGAAGCATCAAGTTACCCATCATTATACCAGCCTCCCATTTTCACAGGTATCCAAGTTATCTGATACGAACCTTTTTTCTCATTTTTTTCAGCTTCTTCGAACAAGCCCGGTAAATGTATAACTACCCCGTTACCTAAAAACAATACACAAAAGGTCTGTTGTAAGACAGGGAATCAAATGGTCAAAATGGCAAGTAAGAGCATATGGAGCCAATCAATCGTTTAAAAAATTAAACAAGCTCCTACTGGACTGATCAGATCTCAACACACACACACACACACACACACACACAGAAGGTTATGCCAATTCCTCTACAGGAAACTGCAACTGGGAAGACCAGAGATTAAACCGGAGCCCTTATTATGCCAAACGTGTTTGAAACCACTGCTCTCCTTCGCTTTAAGGGCCATGCCTTTGTGACCTATCATTTATCTCCACTTGAATCTTACACAAATAGATCGCCCTGCCTTCCTTGACCTGAAATGTTTGCGGACAGGTGGATTTGTTAGATTTTGGGGGGGGGGGGGACGAACAGGCGTCTTGTGCCACGTTATATTGTAACATATGCTTTCGTGGACCAGAGACCACTGTGTCCCCTGGATCACCACAAAAAGCTTATGCTAGCATCAAAGTAGAAGTCCTGAAGGTGTCAGAAGACCCCTGTTTATTTTTGACCTCAAGATTTTATTTTACAAAATTTATACCTGACCTTTCTGCCCTTGGGTTGCCAACCTCCAGGCAGAGACTGGAGATCCCCCAGAATTACAGCTGATCTCCAGATGCCAGAGATCACTCCCCCTATAGAATATGGCAGCTTTGGAGGGTATACTCTATGGCATTATACCCCACTGAAGCCCATCGCCTCCCCCAAACCCACCCTTTCAGGTTGTACCCCCAAATCTCCAGGAATTTTCCAACTTGAAGCTGGCAGCCCTGTATCTACCCTCAGAAGGGCCACCAGGTTGGCTAACAATTTAACATACACAATCAAAATATACCTTAAAAACCTTTAAAACAAACAAAAACACATCAGTAAAACCTTTAAAAACATATTAAAACATAAAAACCATTAAAACACCGGGCACTTTAATTTTAAAAAGCCGCCTCTGCTTATGTCATGTTATGAATATGGCAAGAGACCTAAAGTGCACTTAAGCCATTTTAGGCAGTCCAATGCATCTGTTGCTCACCCAGCTTCAAAATACTAGTTAATACAATCTCGCTTCTAACACTGTATATTAGAACATATTTTGCATCTTTTCACCCAACTTGAAAACATTCATAGGGACTGGCTCCAACCTGTAATGCAGAATTATGTCCTAACTGCATGTACCAAATTTCATTCCAATCTCTCCAAGAGATTTAATATGTTACAAACACAAATAGGATAAGTAGTTCAGAGGCTACATCTGCGTCAAGCAGGATATGAACATAAGAACATAAGAGATGCCAATGTTGGATCAGGCCAAAGGCCCATCCAGTCCAACACTCTGTCTCACAGTGGCCAAAAATACCAGGTGCCATAGAAGGTCCACCAGTGGTGCCAGGACATTAGAAGCCCTCCCACTGTTGACCCCACCCCCCAAGCACCAAGAAGACAGAGCATCACCTGCCCCAGAACCCCTATCTATACCTTGTAGCTAATAGCCACTGATGGACCTCTGCTCCATATGCTTATTTATTTATTTATTTAGATTTATATCCCGCCCTAATTATCTAATTCCCTTTTGAAGCCATCCATGCTTGTAGCCGCCACCACTTCCTGTGGCAGTGAATATGCATGAGAGGTAGTATGGCTTTTATTCTGTTTGACCCATCAGACAAAAAGTCACCTTCCTGCGGTGATACTTGTGCCAATCACTTCTCAGCAGCATCCTTGGTTGCGGGTGGAAAAGCCTACCCTGCACGTATGTACGCATGTACCATCAACTCGCAACTGACTCATGGGGACCCCCACCAAGGGGCTTTCAAGGCAAGCGAGAAGCAGAGGTGGTCGTGCCATTGCCTTCCTCTGTAGCTGTTATGTCCTGGGCCCGGAATTGACGGACCTAGCTTGAAACCTAGAACAATGGATAGCTAGGATCCTGGATAGAACCAATAGACCAGGAGTCACACTGTAAATAGCCTATCACGGGTAGTGGGGGTGTGGGGGTGTGTGGTGTTGTGCACGGATTTAAGCAGGGCTTCGGTCCTGCTAGAGTGTCTTAGTGCATAGCTGAATCACGAATAAACTATGAGCTGATCACTACATGCATCTCGAACCCGGTACATTCAGTAGCCTTCCCCAATGTTCCCCCATCCAAGTACCGACCCTGCTTAGCTTCCAAGATTGGGCTACAACATTCCACTGTTCTGCACCAGCCCTGACCTGGATGGCCCAGGCTAGCCTGATTATATCAGAGCTGAGAAGCTAAACAGTGTCAGCCCTGGTTAGTACTTGGATGGTTAGTACTAGGATTGCTACGCAGAGGCTGGCAATGGCAAACTATCTCTGAACCAGTGTTCCCTCTAAGTCGTGTGTGTGAGCAGCCGCTCATTAACACAGGAATCCCCGCCCAGTAGCAGTCTGGAGCCACACGGGGTCTTGCACTGCCCATGCCCCATTTTGAGATTTGTTGTTGTTGTTCAGTCGCACAGTCGAGTCCAACTCTTCGCGACCCCATGGACCACATCACGCCAGGCCCTCCTGTCATCATTTTCAGATTACAGCAGTTATATTCTGCTCAGGACGTGAATTGTTCTTCTGGGGGGGGGGGGAATACAGGGAACATTGCTCTGAATGTCTCTTGCTTAGAAAAACCCCATGAGGGGTCACCACAAGTTGGCTGCAACTTGACAGCACTTTACACGCACGGTTCAGATATCAGCAAAACTAGTTGATACCTCCCTCTACAGACAGCCCTGAACAGCTGCTTTAACAAAATCCATTTTCCTTGTCATAAATCTGCATATTACATTCTAGGAGCATTGGATGTCATATGCTGAAGGTGCAGAAGTATTCAAGATTAATGGGGACCACAGCTGTTCCTTTTTTCTTCCCATGGTGGGGGGTGGGGGGAAACACATACAAATCCAAACGCCTGAAAGCACTGCTCTGTTTGATCATCTTAGATGGCCTTTTACTATTCTTCATGTAACTGACAATCATTAAGACACATTTGCCCCTACATGACACAAGGCTTGGTTTAATCCAGGTACTATCTAAACTGAATCCGATTCAACCCTAAATACATGACGATGTCGGGTTAGACGGGGAACACGTTTACAGGCCACAGGGACTGTGCATGTGACGGACTACATTTAAAATGCTGCTTTTCTAATGCAGCAAAATCTGAGAAGGGAGGTGAATAGTTAACTCTGCTCTAGATTGTTGAGCTTGAGTGACAAGCTGCTCCTTTTCTCTGATTGGCCAGCACCAGCTGAGGGGAATATAAAATCAGCCGCCTGCTGAGGAGAGAGGGAGTTCATTTTTTTTAGTTCTGTGGCAGTTACTGTTCAGTACAATAAAAGTTCGGCTACAGGAGTGGGTCTCTGAAGAGTCTGACTAGAAGTCTGTCAGACAGGTTCACCTTTTGAATATAGGGAGAGACTAGGCTTGCCAAGTCCCCCCTGGGGGCGGGGAACCCCCCGCCCCAGAGGTCCGTTCCCCGCCACCAGCGGATCGGGCCCCTGGGGGAACTCCAACCCAATGTGCACGTCACCCGGAAGTGACGCGACCACGCCGGGCACGCTGACGGCGGGGCCACGGTCGCCCGAGGGAAAACTATGTTTTTCCCTCGGATAGTTGTGGCCCCACCCCCAGCATGCCTTCCGGGGTGTTGTGGTGGGGGCGTGCGCCCCCCAGCCGCAAGCCGGGAGTCCCCCGCTGCGGCTCAGTTCTCACTTGGCAACCCTAGGAGAGACTCCTGGTCTTAACTGTGTTCAACATAACCTGAGAAAGAATTCCATCTAAGAATTCAGAGTCTAGTCTCAGCTTACGCTGAAGTACGTTTTCACACAGACACCAAGAACTGGGATTTGAGATTTTGGCAAAGAGTGACTGGGTAGCAGACTGAAGCTCTCAATGAGGCCAAAAGGAAAAGGATTGTAATTTTCAGGGAAGAAATATAAGTCCTGTCCAGTTATACAGGGAACTGGCACTGAGGCAGTCCCCGGTCTGTTGTGGAAGGAAATGGTTATAGACAATTCAGGGGAAAGAAGTCACACTGTGATTTCAGAAAAGGGGAAAGAATTTGATACACAAAAGAGTGACCTTTCCGAAAACCTGGACAGTTATTAGGAAACTATATGCAGAAACATTGTAACCGAAACTAAAATACTTAGTCAACCATCTCTCACTGAAAAGAACCAAGAATTTGTAAAAATAAGCTGCTACAACACCATCTTGTCAGTCAACTGAAAAATATACTGTTTTACCAAAAATGTTTATCTCAGCCTTTCCAATTCCTGACTAACCCATACCATCCCTGCCTATTAAATAAAATCTTTATTATTGTTCACTGTTACACAGTCTCCAGTGCCATTTCAAAGGATTTAAAAAGAGGGCTCCTGTTTTCTCCTGATAAGTTCCAGGGCTGGGCAAAAGCCAAATCAGATTCTGTCACACGATGGGGCATTCAGATTTATAAAGCTGCAAATATTATCACGCTACTGGGGGCCAACTCAGTACCTGAAGGGAACTAAGAATTCTGGTAGGAAAAATTCTGCCTCACAGGGAAGAATAGTGCAGAACAGAGAACTGTTACGTTAAAGCAGGGGTCCCCAACCTTTTGGAGACCTGTGGGCACCTTTGGAATTTTGACACTGCATGGTAGGCACAACCACAAAATGGTTGCAGCAAAATGGCTGCCACAGGAGCTGGAGTCAGCCACAAAATGGCTGCCACAGTTTACCTTCAACTACACAGTGAAGATCCTTGTATTGCGGTGGCCAAACCTACATTTAAAAAAAAAAAAATCTGTACAGTCAATCAAACCTCCAATGGCCAACGAGAAAAAGTCTTGCTGGACAGAGGTTCCACCTGCTCCTGCCCACATTCTAACATTTCATGAGGAGGAAGAGGAGGAGGAGGAGGAAGAGATTGGATTTAAACGTCGCCCTTCACTCGGAGTCTCAGAGCGACTTACAATCTCCTTCCCTTCCTCTCCTTCCCTTCCTCTCCCAACAACACACACCCTGTAAAGTAAGTGGGGCTGAGAGAGCTCTGAGAGAACTGCTCTTTGAGAGAACTGTGACTGACCCAAGTTCACCCAGTTGGCTGCATGTGGAGGAGTGGGGAATCAAACCCGGTTCTCCAGATTAGAGTCTGCTGCTCTTAACCACTACGCCAAACTGGCTCTCAACACCTGAAAGGTGTTGGTGGGCACTAGGTTGGGGACTTTGTGTTTAAACGCTCCTGAAAGACCACAAACATTCATTTGGAGAAGGCTTCCCACTACACCTCTGTATTCTTCACGGCTACAGGCCTGCCTCCTTTAAATCAGCCTCCACAGGAATTCTACCACACCTCTGCCTTAAGTGTCGTTGTACTGAGAAGGGCTGAAAGTCAATCACTCCCGAGGCAAAATAGTCTGGCCACTGGAGACTGCGTGTCACTCACGTTTCTGCACGAGCCGCTGCTCCGTGCTCATCATCCCATTAGACAGTACCTAGAACAATGACCCATGCGGTAACACAGAGGGTAGGTTCTTCCAACAGCAGGTAATTCTTACTTTTAACTCTGACAAGGTAAACCTCTTTGGGCGCAGAAGCGAAGGACATTTCCCAACATTAATTCAGAAGAAAGTGTACCCTCCCTGCACGTAACTGCAGATGAAAAGCTTCAGAATAATTCCAGCCTCTCAGGCACAACAAAGGTATTTTGGGTACATAAGGTGTTTCTCATCTGCCACCTGTAACACCTCACGAGCAGAAATAGGGAGGGCAAGGTGTCAGAGCCATTCTTCCAACAGCAGGTAATGCTTACTTTTAACTCTGACAAGGTAAACCTCTTTGGGCGCAGAAGCGAAGGGCATTTCCCAACATTAATTCAGAAGAAAGTGTACCCTCCCTGCACGTAACTGCAGATGAAAAGCTTCAAAATAATTCCAGCCTCTCAGGCACAACAAAGGTATTTTGGGTACATAAGGTGTTTCTCATCTGCCACCTGTAACACCTCACGAGCAGAAATAGGGAGGGCAAGGTGTCAGAGCCAAGTGTTCGAAACACAGGTGCATAAACTGTGAAGGGCATTCTTTGGCAGAAAACAGCTTTTGAGAATGGGAAAAGGTGAGAATTCAGTGGGTCTGGTAAACAAGCTTGAAGCCTCTCCAGCCAGACACACACCTCTTTCCAAAAGAACCGCAAACAATTTCTCCAGATTAGTATCTTTTTAAAAGGAAAGGATAGAGCATTAGAAGACAGAAAGGTGTGCATAACTGAGAAGAGGAGCTGGTTGTTTATTTAAATGAACTTTATAAGCCTTCTTAGCGGGGAACAAGTCCATTCAGACATCACATTAACATAGGGATGCCAGCCTCCAGGTGGGACCTGGGGATCCCTTGGAATTCCAGCTCATCTCCAGACTACAGAGATCAGTTCCCCTGGAGAAAATGGCTCCTTTGGAGGGTGGATTGTGTGGCATTGTGTACCCCACTGAAGACCTTAACCTCCCCAGGCTCCATCCCCAAATCTCCAGGAGTTTCCTAACCTGGAGTCGGTTCTCAACCTTCCCTCCCCGCAGTGGCCAGGAGGACCTGGCAACCCTTCTTTAACAAAAGGTTTAACAAAGAGAAAAGAAGTCCTTTTCTCCCAATACAAGAACTTGTGGGCACTCCATGAAATTGCTGAGCCGTCGGGTTAGAACAGATAAAAGGAAGTCCTTCTTCACCCAAAGAGTGATCCAACACATGGAATTCACTGCCACAGGAGATGGTGGAGGCTGCAAGCATGGATGGCTTCAAGAGGGAATTGGATAAACATACGGAGCAGAGGTCCATCCGTGGCTATTAGGCACAGGAGCTCTGGGGCAAGTCATGCTCTGTCTTCTTGGTGCTTGGGAGGGACAACAGTGGGAGGGCTCCTAGTGTCCTGGCCCCACTGCTGGACCTCCTGGTGGCACCTGGTATTTCTGGCCACTGTGTGACAGAGTGTCGGACTGGATGGGCCATTGGCCTGATCCAACATTGGCTTCTCTTATGTAACAACAGAATGGACACAACACGGTGCGGCCTTCTGCTTCCCGGACTGTATGAACTCATGAAGCCAAGTGTTGATAACAAGATGAAAGCAGGCAAATCACAAGCTGCCTGTTGCAGCTTTGGAATTTCCAGCCACGGCTGACGGAACGCCTGAATGGAGGCAGGTATAATTTTACAGCCTAGGAAGGCATTGGGTGGGGGTTTGATTTGGTTTACATCTGTAGCGTTTTATTATTTATAAATTGCCTTCAGCCAAGAAGAAAGGTGAGATATAAATATTTCAGTTAAATAAACCTACACAGTGAACCACGAATTGCAGCTGGGATTGGCACCCAGCCACCATTTTCTACCAGCCTGTTGTAAAATTTGATCCCACCACAATGTTACCTGGGTCAATAATTCCTGCACTAATGAGAGCTAACAGAAGGAAACCATTGCACATGCATGATTTTTATTTTTTGTACAGAAAAGGAGTTTGGACTTCTTATTTAAGAGAGCCAGTTTGGTGTAGTGGTTAGGAGCGCGGACGATGTACCACTGCTGCCAGAAATGGTCCTACTGAATCTTTGGCATGACAAAAGTATCCCAAAAAACAAAAGAGATTTGATAGCTATTCTCCTAGTGGCAGCTAAGTTAGTACTGGCTTCAAAATGGAAAGACAAACAAACTCCTTCGGTTTCACAATGGGTAAATAAACTTTGGGATTTCTTTATTATGGCTAAAATCTCAGATCAAATTCGAATCGCGGAATCTACTTCTTACAATTCAAAGTTTGCTGAAATTTGGTTCCCCGTTTCAACATATCTCAATACGACAGCTAAGGAGCCAAAAAACAGCATATGCAGTATGTTTGCTCATTTTTGAACTGCTTTATCACTCCTCGTAGCTGTACTTTATATTGCTTTGTCGAAACATTCGCTGTTTAAATGTTTTTACTGGAATTGGTCTGGTTTTATTGACCTTTAAGGTAAAGGTAAAGGTTCCCTTGCTCGAAAGCCAGTCGAATCCAACTCTAGGGTTGCGGTGCTCATCTCCGTTTATTCACTGCTGTTTGTATTTGTTGATGTTATTTAGTTGAAAAACTAATAGAAATTATTTTTTTAAATAAAACTGCCCCACAAGCCACAAAGTCCTGGCTACGGGCCTGCGTCAAAGCCAGGTCCCAGGCACGGCCACCGCCCACTTGATGCCGCTGTTCTTTCCCCACCGGATAGAAGCTTCATTAACCAGCCCAGGTTGCATCCCCCGCTCCCTCCCTACGCACACTGATCACCAGGGCTTTTTTTGTAGAAAAAGCCCAGCAGGAACTCATTAGCATAATAGGCCACACCCAACAGCAGGCACTCATTAGCATATTAGGCCACACCTCTGACAGCACAACTCATTGGCATATTAGGCCATACCTCCATGTTACCAGAATTGTGGTCATCCAGCCACACCCACCTTTTTTAATTCTGTTTACCTTGTCTGTTGTCAAAACCCAGGGCTTTTTTGTTGCAGGAACTCCTTTGTATGTTAGGCCACACACCCCTAATTGTAGCCAATCCTAATGAGTCTCTGCTGTTGGGTGTGGCCTATTATGCTAATGAGTTCCTGCTGGGCGTGGCAAACTTGGGAGCCAGCCGGAACTCTGTTCCTGTGCGTTCCTGCCCAAAAATAGCCCTGCTGATCACAAAGCCTTCTCTGTAGTTTATTAAAACACGGATATGGGAACAGAGACACGGTAAGGGAAACACTATAATAGAAGCGTGTGGCAGTAGCCAAAGGCCCTCTCCTGAGCAGTCACCCGTCTCAGCTGGAAGATGTGGTCTCTGATGAAGATCAGAGAATAGGCAGGATTATATGATAGCACTGCAGTTAGTTTCTCATTATACGTCAGTCCCAAATCAGGCAGGGCTTTAAAAGGTTAAAACTAGCATACTGACTTGCATTCAGAAACATCTGGGAAGCCGAGTACAATATTTCGGAACAGATTTTTTGCTTTTTTTTGGCCATGGTGTTGTATAAACAGCTATGTAAAACAAACATAAACTGAGCTGAAACAAACGCTGCAACCTGTCGGCACGATTTAGGGCTGGGGTTGCCAGATCCAGGCTGGGGAACTCCTGGAGATTTGGGGGTGGAGCCGGGGAAGGACAGGAACCTCAGTGGGGTACAAGGCCATAGAGTCCACCCTCCAAAGCATCTATTTTTTCCAGGGGAACTGTGCTCTGTAGTCCTGGTCAATGCTCCCTCTAAGCTGTGGAGTCTTGTGAGCAAAAATTCTACTTTGTTTGCTACTGGCATTAAAGTTGTGAGCGAGCAATTTGGCTGCTGCATAAATTAATTTGCTCTGGAGCCCTCCTTCCTGAGCTAAGACAAAAATCTGTGAATTGGAGGCTAAAAAATTATGAGCTAGCTCACACTAACTCAACTTAGAGGGAACTGCAGTCATGGTGATGAGAGCCAATGTGGTGTAGTGGTTAAGAGCAGCGGACTCTAATCTGTAGAACCAGGTTTGATTTCCCCACTCCTCCACGTGAAGCCTGCTGGGTGACCTTGGGCCAGTCACGGTTCTCTCAAAACTCTCTCAGCCCCACCTGCTTCACAAGGTGCCGGTTGTGGGGAGGGGAAAGGAACGGTGATTTTAAGCTGCTTTGAGACTCCTTAAGGTAAAGAAAAGCGGGATATAAAAACCGACTCCTCTTCTTGTGGAGATGAGCTATAATTCTGGGAGATCCCCAGGTCTCACTTGGAGGCTGACCTCCCCTATTTAGGGCATAACTACCCCATACACCCAACACACACTGAATCACAAATGCTCAGTCAGACTCCTAGGCAATGCTCCCTCTAAGCTGTGGAGTCTTGTGAGCAAAAAGTCTACTTTGTTGTGAGCTACTGGCATAAAAATTGTGGCATTAAAATTTGCTCTGGGGCCATCCTTCCTGAGCCAAGACAAAAATATGTGAGCCGGAGGCTAAAAAACTGTGAGCTAGCTCACCCTAACTCAGCTTAGAGGGAACATTGCTCCTAGGCAGACGATGTAAGGATAAGCTCACCTTTAATAGTGCTCGTTTGCTTCAGTGCTGTGGTTGGGAGCAGAAGCTTCAAGTTTCCCTCTCAGCTGGTTTTTGCCGACATGTGCTTTCTGCTGGTGAAAACTGGGCGAGGGAGAAAATGGAGGCTCTCTCTCTCTCCCCTCACAGCACCGAGTGAACAAGTGCTTTTTAATTATTATTATTCATTGAATTTATAATTTATAGGTGAGCTTCCCCCAATGCACGTCTGAGTGGAAGTCTGGTCATAAACCCAAGACCTGACGCACGTCGGGCCTATCATGAAGTCCGGCCCTTAGCTGCTTGAAGTTTCTGAGGCTGGAAAATCTCAGATTTGTTTTCCAAATTTTCAGCAAATCCAGGTTAAGACCACCACTCCTTCTCTCTGATCTCTAAGGGAGCAGTGTGGTTCTGTTTGGTGACAAAGGTACATCAGACTGCTCTCCAGCCTTCCTGTACGCAAGAGGAAACTGCTACTGTCTCACCTCCTTCCCAGAAGTATAAAGGTACAACCTGATAGCAGTTCTTCTAACCAGGGTCCATTACGCGGTATTCTACAGAGACCTTAGGATCACAGTCTGAAACGTCTTCGTTTCTCCCTTCCCATTCCTCCTTTAACATTTGGCTCGAGGAACAGTTTGGGGAGAAATCAGAAGCTCACATGCTATCATGTGTCACTTTAGTTAATCTTAAGGTAAAGGTAAAGGTTCCCTTGCTCAAAAGCCAGTCAAGTCCGACTCTAGGGTTGCGGTGCTCATCTCCGTTTCAAAGCCGAAGAGCCAGCGCTGTCCGAAGACGTTTCCGTGGTCATGTGGCCGGCATGACTAAACACCAAGGCGCACGGAACGCTGTTGCCTTCCCACCAAGGCAGTACCTATTTATCTACTTGCAATTTCTTGCTTTCGAACTGCTAGGTTGGCAGGAGCTGGAACTAGAGGCGGGAGCTCACTCCGTCATGCGGCACACTCGGGTCTCGAACTGCTGAACTACTGATCTTCCACAACCTGCAGTTCAGCGTCTTAACCACTTGAGCCACCGCAGCTTAATCTTAGTAAATAGTAAAAGGTTCTACACGGCTTTTGTTTTTGGATTTTAATTTGTACCAACACCACTACTTAGGAACGGGTTTCAATACATCAACAGAATCAGCTCTGGTGTAAAGTAGTGACCAGAGCACAGAATCAGAGAGCTGGAAGGGGCCAGACAGACCATCTAGTCCAACCCCCGGCTCAATGCAGGATCACCCTAGCGCGAGGGTGGCCAAACTTGCTAGCTCACACTAACTAGCCACACATAATAAACGTCAGATGTTTGAGAGCTGGAAGAGATGAACGAATATTGCACACAGGTTTTTATTGAAAAATATGCAAATTTGCTTTTTATTAACATTAAATTAAATTGTGTGAAAGACCCGCATGCAGCTCCCAAACTGCAGTTTGGCCATCCCTGGCCTAGAGAACATAAGAACATAACAGAAGCCAGTGTTGGATCAGGCCAATGGCCCATCCAGTCCCACACTCTGTGTCATACAGTGGCCAAAATACCAGGTTGCCATCAGGAGGTCCAGCAGTCGGGCCAGGACACTAGAAGCCCTCCCACTGTGCCCCCCCCCCAAGCACAAGAATGCAGAGCATCATCTGCCCCAGCCT
>NW_015164229.1:396449-404396 GCF_001447785.1 Gekko japonicus
TCACTCTTTGGGTGAAGAAGGACTTCCTTTTATCTGTTCTAACCCGACCGCTCAGCAATTTCATGGAGTGCCCACGAGTTCTTGTATTGTGAGAAAGGGCATCCCTGACAAGTGTTTGTCCAGCTGCTGCTTGAAGACTGCCAGTGAGGGGGAGCTCACCACCTCCCCAGGCAGCTGATTCAACCACTTAAGTAATCTTACTGTAAAAAAAAAAAAATCCTAATATCCAGCTGGTACCTTTCCACCCGTAATTTAAACCCATTCTTGCAAGTCCTATTCTGTTACTAACAAGAACAGCTCCCTGCCCTGCACTACCTGATTGCTTAAATTTCACGACCCCTGGTGACAAAGGATCTATTTACAATGTGTGATTACCCTTTGAACGGGAGGTCTGAACTTACCAATGAAAGAAATTGCTTTGGGATTGATGATGCCACTGGGGAAAAGGTGAAAATCGTATTCTTTTCCATCCACCACCACTGTATGGCCCGCGTTATTTCCCCCCTGCAAAAAAAAAATTAAACACACACAAAGATTAAACATCTGACTAGTCAGCTTAAGAATCCATTTGCGTGGGCTGAAATTGTGCCCACTTCTGTAAACACACTTAGTCTGCCGCTTCAACGTATTTTATCTACAGTTTTTAGTCAAATGCAAGAATAGGGTTCTTTTTCCTGGTACGCGATTTAAAAAAAAAGAGAGTCATTTTATATTTGCATACAAGTTACAGTTATGTCAAGTAAATTGTGTGTGTGTGTGTGTGTGAAGTAGATTGCGTCTGCGTGTGTGAAAGAGAGAAACGTTTTAAGGGCGTCTTCTTACATTCAGGGTTGTCTTCCTTTCAAGTAAATATGGCACGTTCAGGATTTACACCTGTGTTACTTTTTGCCTTCATTGCGCAGCTGCTTCCCAATCTGCACACTGTTTGGACTGCTGTCCCTTCCCCTGGGTGTATCTCCTAGAGCATTATTTGGCTTCTAATAAGGATTTCCATTGCAAGCAAACTTAACTGCCCCATAAAACAACGTTCCATTTGGAGAACAAGACTAAGACCCTACCTACATGATAACAACAGCCAGGATGACCTATGCTCAATGTTGGAAACAAAAGGAAGTTCCCGAGGATTGAAGATTGGATTAAAAAAACTGTTGTTTTCAGTTGAAATGGATAAACTGACAAGAAAGTTGAATAATATGGATGCAGAAGATTTCTATGATGATTGGAAAGATTTAAAAGAATATTTAGAAAAGTATTGGGAAGGAAGAGACAACTTATTTTGCTTTAATGATTATTAAGCATAGAACTTTTTAGAGACGTGATAAGTAAAAGAATTAAAGGCTATCGTTGAATAATAGTTACCTAGTGAACTACAAAAAAGAAAATAGATATATTAAAAAATTAAAAAGCGAACATACTGGAGGTCGTAGCACTGTGGGAAGCTGTATATAGGGGAGGGGAAAAGGGAGGTGGGTAGGATGTAACGGGGACAAATGTAGAAAAATAATGTTAGTTGTGAATGTTTATATCCTGAATAAAAATTTTGTTATATATATAAAAAAAAAGACTAAGATCCTACCTGAAGTTCTGAAAAAGAGAAGCTACAGAACAGTGATATATATTCAGGCTGTGTCAGTCTGAAGCAACAGAACGAAGTCTGAGTCCAGCGGCACCTCTGTTGGTCTTAAAGGTATAGGGTTGCCATTCCCCAGATGGGGACAGGGGACTACCCGGTTTCGTGGGCTCCTGCCCACCACCAGCCAGCTGGCTGGAGGCAGGAAATCCCCCCCCCCCCCAACAGCAGCATCACAC
The DNA here is from genome assembly GCF_001447785.1 of Gekko japonicus. NCBI lineage: Eukaryota > Metazoa > Chordata > Lepidosauria > Squamata > Gekkonidae > Gekko > Gekko japonicus. The sequence goes on from NW_015164229.1 coordinate 398,259, forward strand.
AACGTGCCTACATCACCCAGAAGTGACGTGAGCGTGCTGGGGCCGCCGGTCTGATTTTTGGGCAAAACTCTATGGTGTGAGGGTGATTTTACCATAAGAGTTTTGCCCAAAAACCAGAGCGTCGCCCCCAATGTGCCTACATCACTTCCAGGTGACGTAGGCACAGCTCGTAACGTCACTGCTGGTGACGGCGGCATGTCAGGGATGATGCTTCTGGCTCCCGGAACGTCCACCCCCCACCCACCCCGCCGGCGTCTCTAACGGACCTGGCAGCCCTATAATGGTGCCGTTGGACTCAAAGAATGGCGATGTGGCATTCTCATTATTTTTACCAGAGACTGCCCTTGCAGAGATGTTACACTTAATCATTATGGCCAGAGTTAATTTGCAGGCAACCTTCAGGGTTCCTGGCTTAATAAATAAAATCAATAAAATAATTTATTTTGTCCCCACTGGCCTCCCGTAAATAGCTACTTAAGCACATTTTATTAATAAACTAGTTTGGCTATTATACAGGGACATACAAACAGCAGCCAATAATCAACGGTTTGGTTAAATAGTTAACAGTGCCGTCCTAAACAGAGTGACCCTGTTCTAGGTAAACTGAAATCGACAGGCTTAGGAGGATATAACCCTGCTTAGGACTGTACTGTCGTGCACAGGCAAGTATAATCGGATGACGACGCCTAACTCCACTCCGCATTAACAAGAGGTCTGCCTTCCAACTCCAGCGGGATCTGGAGCTGTGCTCATACGAACACACAAGTATATCCCTGCTGGATCAGACCGGCAGTCATTCAAGTCCTGCACCCTATTTCCCATAGTGGCCAATCCGTTACTATGAAGTCCAACAACAGGGCATAGAGGCTGAGGCCTTCCCCTGAGTTTGCCTCCTGGAGCTGGCAATCACCACCACTGAATGTAGAGATTCCCTTCAGTCATCACCATGGCTAGTAGCCACTGATGGACACCCCCCCCCGAAGATCGTTCCAGAGGGTCGTTGTGTTGGTCTGCAGTAGGATTTGAGTCTGGTAGCCAATGCTCCCTCTAAGCTGTGGAGTCTTGTGAGCAAAAATTCTACTTTGTGAGCTACTGGCATTAAAGTTGGCTACTGCATACATTCGTTTGCTCTGGAGCCATCCTTCCTGAGCTAAGACAAAAATGCGCGAGCCGGAGACTAAAGAAGGGTGAGCTAGCTCACACTAACTCAGCTTAGAAGAAGAGATTGGATTTATACCCTGCCCTTCACTACCCAAGGGAGTCTCAGAGCGGCTTACAAACTCCTTTCCCTTCCCCTCCCCACAACAGACACCCTGTGAGGTAGGTGGGGCTGAGAGAGCTCTTTCGAGGACTGCCCTTGAGAGAACAGCTCTGACAGAACTATGGCTTGCCCAAGGTCATCCAGCAGCTGCAAGTGGAGGAGTGGGGAATCAAACCCAGTTCTCCCAGATTAGAGTCCGCGCACTTAACCACTACACCTCTTAAGAGACCAACAAGAGTTTCAGGGTACAAGCTCCAACAGTTAAAGTTCCTTTCTTGTTGGTTTCTAAGTACGAACGGACTCAAATCTCACTCCTCCGCTCCATGCATCTGTCTGATCCCCTTCTAAAGCTGTTCATGCTTGTGGCCACCACTATATCCTCTGGAAGCGAATCCCACATTTTAACCAATCGCTCTGATTAATCCATCAGCCCGTGCATGCTTTATGTTTTAAAAGGACTGGCTGGAACGTTCTTCTGTCTCATTCCCTGGCCACCAGTGTTCCCTCTAAGCTACATTAGGTGTGAGCTAGCTAACAGTTTTTTAGCCTCCAGCTCACACATTTTTGTCTTAGCTCAGGAAGGATGGCAAACTAATGTCATGCAGCAGCCAAATCGCTCACTCGCAACTTTAATGCCAGTAGCTCACAAAGTAGAATGTTTGCTCACAAGACTCCACAGCTTAGAGGGAGCATTGCCGGCCACTGCGACACATAAGAGGAAAGCAGCCGTTGTTCTTCCTGCCCTCCTCCTTCACGCCCTGGTTCTTTGCACAGCATTCCTTCGTTCTCATTAAAGGTCTCGTCTCAATTTTAAATGAGCAGCCTTTGTCCATGTGTATGTGGACAGGGAGAAGTTGGCACACACACGTTTCAGCCTTCGAAGGGAAGTGTGCCAAACAATCCCCGGCGCAAACATCCGTATTGAACTCTTGAAGCACATGCTTGGTATCGAAAGGTTAAACAGTCCTTGCTTGCGGATAGCAAATCAGCTCAGACAGTAATGCCAAACCGAAGCCCTTACCACTGCAGGGAAAAGACTGGACCCGAAACCACCGATGTAACAAGATATTCATTTTAATCGCCATAACGCTGGAAGCAAATAGTCCCAGAGGCCCAAGTCACTGCTGTGCTGGTAACTTTCCACAGATCCTGTTTGCATTCCCTATGGCAGAGGAGGGACTGTGTCTTACTGGTGGACAATCTGCTTTGCATGCAGAAGATTCCAGGTTTGATCCCCAGCTAAAAGCAAGGATCGCGTAGGTGGTGATCAGTGTTCCCTCTAAGCTGCGACAGTGTGAGCTAGCTCACAGTTTTTTTAGCCTCCGGCTCACACATTTTTGTCTTCGCTCAGGAAGGGATGGCTCCAGAGCAAACTGGTTTATGCAGCAGCCAAATTGCTCGCTCACATCTTTAATGCCAGTAGCTCACAAAGTAGAATTTTTGCTCACAAGACTCCACAGCTTAGAGGGAGCTTTGGTGGGGATACGAAAGATCGCGAGCTGACACCCCGGAGATCTGCTGCCAATCAGAGCAGGAGATACTGACTTTGACAGATAGAAGGTCTGACTCGGGTTTCATGTCTGCAGACTATATTGATCAGAAATGTCCCTTAGATTACCAAGTTCGCCTTAAAGACTGAGTCCCTCCTGCCAACCTAGCAGTTTGAAAGCAAGAAATTGCAAGTAGATAAGTAGGTACCACTTCGGTGGGAAGGGAACAGCGTTCCATCCACCTCGGCGTTTAGTCATGCCGGCCACATGGCCACGGAAACGTCTTTGGACAGCGCTGGCTCTTTGGCTTGGAAACCGAGATGAGCACCACCCCCTAGAGTCAGATTCGAACTAGCTTTCGAGCAAAGGAAGCCTTTACCTTTACACTGTGTCCAGTAGCACCTTAAAGACCAACTTAAGTTTTTCCAGGCTATAAGTTTTTGAGAGTCAAAGCTCCCTTCCTCAGATACCAAAAGACTACTACCACATGTCTTTTTCTCTGCTTTCGCTGATGTACTAATCAACTTCCACAAAGCCTATCAACCTAAGAGTGTTTTCAGAACCCCTAGTAAGAGTGCCTTGGTTCCCTTTAACCAAGTTACAGCAACATCTCCCCAGGGAAGTGAACATTATCCAAGGGTGTGATCTTTGCCCTTTGTCTCGCCTACACGTATCGGGGGGAGAAACACACAAGGAACGCGACAACACCAAGCGCTGTTCTGAACTTAAGTTTTCAATTGTCCGTTTCTGATTGTCACGCGGGATCGGTAAGCTTAGATTCTCCTAAGGGCGCTGGAAGCCAGACTTGTTTTCTTCCAGAGCTCTGGTAACTTTAAACTTGACCTTCTCGTACAGTATTTATATTACTGGTGATCCTGGAGTGGGGTTTTTTTCTCTCTCTCTCTCAGTGCCCAGAGGAGAAGCCTGGGTTTTAAAATAGCAATGTCACTGTGTAGTTTAAATCTTTCACTGATATGAAGGGCTCCCGTAAGTCAGAGGCTTTCTTCAGATGCAAGCAGGTCTCTATGCGATGCCCTCTCACTTGTTTCTAATTGCTCTCGTTTGGACGAGTTTATACTAAAAGAAGAGATCAGCTCCACTTTGGGAATAATTTCCATGGAGGAATTTGGGTGCCCACCTGCTTGGTTTTTGTTCTGTTTGTATTAACCGGGCTCGTGGTTAACACTCTGGCTTTATTAATACCCTGCCTTTCGGGTAATTTTAAAAAAGAGATTTAAAACGGAGACACTGAGCATGACAAAAAAAAATCAATTTAAATCAAAACAGCCCAATATTAAAAATAAGCACATGTTAAATTAACGCTCACTGTCCATTTTAAACTCCCCCCGACTCAGAAGAACGCATAACCCTGGCTTTATTAGTACACTGCCTTTCGGGTAATTTTTTAAAAAGAGATTTAAAACAGAGACACTGAGCATAACAAAAAAACAATCAATTTAAATCAAAACAGCCAAACATTAAAAATAAGCACATGTTAAATTAACGCTCACTGTCCATTTTAAACTCCCCCCTACTCAGAAGAACGCATAACTATTTCCCAGAAGTTACTAACGGTACACGTTTCCCACTTCTGAGAGGCAGGATTTCTGGGGATTGTGTTGCAGCATTTAGGTTCCTTTAGATTAGAAAGAATATTGAAGAGTTGTCATGATGTGGCTACAGCATTACAGTAATCCATGGCTTGTTTCCTGAACGAGCTGGGGTAACTCCTGGAGATTTGGGAGTGGAACCTCAGTGGGCAATAACGTCTTTCCACCCTTTAAGGCAGCCATTTTCTCCAAGGGAATGAAACTGGTCTCTGTAGTCGGGAACTCTCCAGGCCGCACCTGGAGGTTGGCAACTAGGTAGCAGCACTTGGGTTCACTCACTTCCCTTCTGTAGACACAAACACATACACAGGGCGTAACAATGAAATGCCTGCATAACTAGTATTTTTTGTTACTTCTCAACCCCACCACCACCACCAGGGTGCCGGTAGGTAGCCCCTCCCCCTCACTATGTGGCCGTAGTTAGGGATAGTAACATTGAAATCCTGTACACCGCCCAGAGACCCTCCGGGGTCAGGGCGGTCTAGAAATCGAAGCTATAAATAAATAAATAAACAAACAAACAAACAAAATAGCTTGAGTTCTATGGTTGCCAACCTCCAGGTGGTGTCTGGAGAGCTCCTGCTATTACAACTGATATCCAGCTGACAGAAATCAGTTCACCTGTAAAAAATGGCCACTTTGAAAGGCGGACTCTTTGGCATTATGCCCCAAAGTCCATCCCCCCCAAATCTCCAGGTATTTCCCAACCTGGACCCGGCAACCCTATTGAGTCCAGTGGCACCTTTAAGATAAACGAAGTTTAATTCTGGGTATAAGCTTTCCTGTGCATGCAGACTTCGTCAGATACACACACACTGAAAGCTCATACCCAGAATAAAACTCTGTTGGCCCAAAAGGTGCCACTCGACTCCGACGTCGTTCTGTTGCTTCAGGCCAACACAGCTACTCCCACCTGAACCAGAAATAGCTTTTTCTTCCAAGTCAGGATTAAACTGTGGTTTAGAAGGAAGAGAACAGAGATTTCGATGCAGCCACAAACTGCATTTTGCTGCAGAAATATTTAATACTGAGCCATGGAGAAAGGGGCAGGGATCGCATGAGTCTGTCAATACGTCTGAACCAGGCCAATGTCTCCGATTTATTTGCAGACAGGAAAATTAGCCTAGCTGCTAATCCTGCAACAGGTTCCCCCAAAGAGCCATTGTGCTAGCCAGCTCCTGGGCGGTACTCAGTTTCAACTCAAGGGCTTTCCTCTGAATTCAAACTATAAACTTGCTTCGGCTGTCTCTTTGGCATGAACGGGGAAAGGGTCACCAGCTGCAACTCAGATTGGGCACTGCATTCCAAGGTTGGAGGGAGATTCCAATCAGGGAACATTAACTAGGTTTGTGAAATCAATGACCCCAAAAGGTGGCCTTCCGAGGCAAAAAATCATAGCAACAAACTAGTTCTCGGTAGTCAAGACGGCTAAACACCCACTTCCCCAAACAACTACCTACAATAGGCCATTGTCAGAACCATTCATTCCTCATTGGCCACCTCCAGAGTCCTGGTGGGCTATTGTTCTAGAGCATGGGTGTCAAACATGCAGCCTGGGGGCCAGATGAGGCCCCCGGGAGGGCTTCCATCAGGCCCGCAGTGGAACTGGCCATCACCTGCTTCCAGTTCTGCTGCTGCTGCTGCAACATAGCTTGCTTTGCCAGACTCTCTTAATCACTCGGCCATTTCATGTTTCAACCTGGGTCCTAGACTCAGAACTCTGAGCATGAGATTTCTGTGGTGAATGTCAATAAATCAAAAGTAGGTTTGCAGCTTA
>NW_015164229.1:404854-416672 GCF_001447785.1 Gekko japonicus
ATTTATTTATTTAATTTTCGACTTATATACCGCTCTGACCCCGAAGGGTCTCTGAGCGGTTTACACAGCTATTTATCCCTAACTAGGGCCACATTATTTGTATGGGGGGTGATAACCTACCAGCACCTCAGCCACGGGATCAGTTGTAATTCAGTTCCTGACTCGGCTTGTTATTCAGTCCCTGGCAGCTTTTCGGCGCTTCACTCCCTGGCGCCCGGAGCAGGTCTTAAACCGCGGCTCCTTCCGGTGGGCTTCACCCGGTGCTCGGCAACACGCCAGCCGCAGCTCTGGTTCCGTCCCGCAGGCTCCACCGCACCACGTCGCCACGCCACCGCGCACCACGATTCCACCTCCATCCAGCCTCGCGCACGCCGGGTCGCCAGGGCCAACTCCGCTGCAGCCACCGCTGCCATTGCCGCTGCCGCTCCTGCCACACGTCCTCGTAAGGAGGAGGGGTGCCCCCTGCCACCTAGGGGCAGGTACCCATTTTATCTACTTGCGTTTTACACGCTTTCGAACCGCTGGGTGGACGGGAGAACGGTTGGGTGGGGAACAGAGATCTTACAGGGAAGAGGAAATGCAACTGTTTGCAAAATGCTGCACTCAGAAACCATCGACCGGCGGTTTAGCGCCTTCACAGCAAGCCTTATTAGCGGTTCACCGTATTATTTATTTGCTTCCTTTGTATTTTATCGTCACTTCTTCTCAATGAGGACCCGAAGCAGCTTATGTTGTTCTCCTCTCCTCCATTTTATCGTCACAACAACCCTGAAAGGTCGTTTCGGCCGAGCGTGTGTGACAGGCCCAAGGTCAGCCAGTCATGAGGTTCCATGGCGGAGCCGGGATTCAAACTTGGGTCTCCCAGATCCTAGCCCGGCACTCTTAACCAATACGCCACCTGTACCATCGAGGACTCTAAAGAAAGATGGCTAAAGATGATCAACGGAAAATGAAGACTGCCGTCACCAGACTCACAGGAGAATATAGAAGCATTAATGTGCAAACATCATGAGGTATGCATTCATATGCAAGCCTACTGAATAGGAAGGGGAACTTCTTGTGCAGGGATATTAGGGCTGCAGTCTTATGCACACTAATTACTTGATCCCATTCTCGTGTAGTGGTTAAGTGCACGGACTCTAATCTGGGAGAACCGGGTTTGATTCCTCATTCCTCCACATACAGCCAGCTGTGTGACCTTGGGTCAATCACAAGTTCTCTCAAAGCTGTTCTCAAGAGCAGTCCTCGAAAGAGCTCTCTCAGCCCCACCTACCTCAGGAGGAGGAGGAGATTGGATTTATACCTCGCCCTTCACTACCCAAACGTGTCTCAGAGTGGCTTACAAACTCCTTTCCCTTCCAATCCCCACAACAGACACCCTGTGAAGTAGGCAGGGCTGAGAGAGCTCTTAACAGAAACTGCTCTCTTCCAAGAACAGCTCTTATCAGAAGTATGGCTTGCCCAAGGTCATCCAGCCAGGTGCAAGTGGAGGAGCGGGGAATCAAACTCTGACTCTAGGGGGCGGTGCTCATCTCCGTTTCCAAGCCGAAGAGCCAGCGCTGTTCAAAGATGTTTCCGTGGCCATGTGGCCAGCATGACTAAACGCCGAGGTGCATGGAATGCTGTTACCTTCCCACCAAAGTGGTACCTACTTATCTACTCGCAATTTCTTGCTTTCGAACTGCTAGGTTAGCAGGAAGGACTCAGTGTAGTCTTTAAGGTGAACTTGGTAATCTAAGGGACATTTCTGATCAATATAGTCTGCAGACATGAAACCGAGTCAGACCTTCTATCTGTCAAAGTCAGTATCTCCTGCTCTGATTGGCAGCAGATCAAACCCGGTTCTCCCAGATTAGAGTCCATGCACTTAACCACTACACCAAACTGGCTCGGTAAGCTGCTCTGAGACTCTAAGTGAAGCAGTGACTCAAATAAGCTCATACTCTGCCACATATTTTGTTAGTCTTTAAGGTGCTGCTGGATTCTTGCTCTTTTCCACTTTTACCTGATCACTGAGTACCTCTGATTTAATTCCTTTTTTCTATTTTTGTGTGGGAGGGTTGTGTGTGTGCATGTATGTGTGCTTGCATGTCCTAGAAATCATGGTTGACTATGGCGACCCCTAGTGGAGCTATGATGTTTCAGAGAGGTGACTTGATGCTGCCTGCCTCTCCGTCCCGGCCCTGGTATTCTTTGGAGATCTCCCTTCCAAATACTTGCCAGAGTCAGCCCTGCTCAGCTTCCAAGATCTAACAATATCGGGCTTGCCTGGGCTATCCAGGTCAGAGCGAGTGCCTCTGATTTCTTTTGATAATCATGATCTTATTTATTGCCATGCGCGGACAAGACCTAGTTAATGAATAACTGGGGATTTTAAAATATGCATCAGTTCTCAAACCGCTCCGTGCCCCGAGAGGATTGCTGACTGAAGTCAGTGGTCTTTTCTGTTTCTGGCCGATTCCTAGCTAGGGGTCCCCAACAGGATTCACCAAGAGTGTCCGGTTAACAATATAATCTGTGCACCATGTTCAGACAGCCAGGATGTGCATAGGACACCCCTCTCATATAACTGCCCACAGCTCCTATCCCCCCCCCCACCTCAGGAAACTTGCCAGCTTCAGAGCTCCATAAACTTTTGGAAGTGTTACAAGGCATTTCTGATCAGACTGAACCGGGCAAGGGAAGGAAGGCAGCAAACTGATTTCAAGCCTGTAGATAGAGGCTGTTTGTGCTGCTTTATTAGACTTGAATTAAATATTTTACTCTTTTTTAAAAATTCAATCTCTGTTGGATGAGATGATCTACAACTCTGAATAAGCATGCCCACAATGCACCCAGCCCTCTACCGAGAAGAAATTCAGACTGGAGATCACACATCTTGAGAGGAGAGCTTCCCCATCACATTCACTCTAGATTTCACAGGGACAGATGAACACTCTAGTCCAGTGGTGGCGAACCTATGGCACGGGTGCCAGAGGTGGCACTCAGAGCCCTCTCTGTGGGCACGCGTGCCATCGCCCCAGCCAGGCCCAGACCGTCATTAAAGTGTCGAATTCTCTGCCAAATAATTTTAAGTAAATGAAAGCCTTTGGGATTGCTTTCCTTACTTTGTTTGGATCATCTTAAGTTAATGTATGAGTTGTTTTTTCTAAAGTAAAACCTCAGCATTCAGGTTAAATTGCCGTGTTGGCACTATGCGATAAATAAGTGGGTTTTGGGTCGCAGTTTGGGCACTCGGTCTCTAAAAGGTTCGCCATCACTGCTCTAGTCTGTGAAAAAGGTGGTTGCTATACAACTGTTTTAGGCTGGGTGACTATCTACAATGGGGGTCCCCAATGGGGGTGCCCACCAAGTGTTCTTAGAAAGTGGGTAGGGTCAGCATGCAGAGACAGGATGGAAATTCAAATCTGGCTAAATATGTGGCACCTAGTATTTTCAGCAGTTGCTTATTCTAAGTGCCTCTTGGCGATTCCCAGTAGAAGGCCAAAGGTTATTTAGAACAAAGTCTGAGTCCAGGGGCACCTTTAAGACCAACGAAGTTTAATTCTGGGTATAAGACTTTGTTGGTTTTAAAGGTGCCCCTGGCCTCAAACTTTGTTCTGTTGCTTCAAACCAACATGGCTGCCCCACCTGAATCTATCTTCAAAGGTTATTTAGGTGAGAGCCAGAGATTAGCTTTTAGCTGTGATAACCAGGGTTACCCCATATTTTATTTATACGCTTTCTCTTATAGCTTTTTTTCTTTTTTTTAATGACGGGAAATGGAAGAATTTAGGATTAGGTTTTGTGATAGCAATAATTATAAAGTATGGTCATTAAAATATAAACCTTGAAGGCTGAAAAGTAAATCTGGCTCCTAAGTGTTTGGGGTTGCTCATAAAGCCAAAGAAATTTTGTCAAGGCCTGGTCTAGCAGCAGCAGCAGAAGAAGAAGAAGACGAAGGAGGAGGAGGATTGTGAGGGGAAGGGGAGGAGGGGGAGACTGGATTTATACCCCACCCTTTACTCGGGAGTCTCAGAGTCCCTTACAATCCCCTTCCCCACCCCACCCAACAACAGACACCCTGGGAAGTGGGTGGGGCTGAGAGAGCTCTTTCCAGAACTGCCCTTGAGAGAACAGCTCTGAGAGAACTATGACTTGCCCAGGATCATCCAGCAGGTGCAAGTGGAGGAGTGGGGAATCAGACCTGGTTCTCCCAGATTAGAGTCCACGCACTTAAACCACTACACCAGACTGCCTCCCTGTGCTCATGGCGCCCTGACCTGAATAGCCCAGGCTTGCCTGGTCTCGTCAGAGCTCAGAAGCAAAGCAGGGTTGGCCCTGGTCAGTTTTGGATGGGAGACCACCAAGAAGTCCACGGTCACTACACAGAGGCAGGCAGAGGTCATTTTGTAGAAAAAGAGGTGCAGGAGCTCATTAGCATAACTCATTTGCATATGCCACACCCCCTGACATTACCAGAAGTGCGCTCCTGTGCGCTCCCGCAGGAAATGACCCCTGGATGCAGGCAACTTCGCTTGCCTTGAAAACCCTACAAATTTGCCCTAAGTCAGATGTGACTTGACCAAATAAAAGGCTCATGGCCATAACTGCATCTACTAGCAGAACACCACCACCCCTTTAAGGGAAGCGAGGCATCTCTCTGTTGTCACTAGACAGAAAGCTGAGGATTATTTCATTGAATACTAGGATTCTGCCCCCTTGGAATGTGGCAGGCAGAGCCACCATTGATGTTCTTCTGCATATTTCAATAAAATAAACAAATCCATCTTACCCAAATAGTATTAATTGGCTGCATGAATCGTATCATGCTGCTTGACACACAGAGTCAGACCACTGGTCCAGCTGTGTTCCCTAAGCAGAAGTAGCTCCCCAAAGCCCCGGTGTCAAGGAATCCAACGCTGGACCCCGTGGTCCCCCAGGGCTGTTGTACACAAGTAACCGAACCTTCGTATAATTTCTTAAAAATTGTAAAGCTTTATTCAAATTCTGTCAAAACAACGGATTTAATCTACAGGCAACACGTCACTCTAAAACCACACAGTAGAAAAGCAAGACGACTAGCTTACCTATCTAACACAGAGGTCAAACTCATCTGTTACGAGGGCTGGATCTGACCTAAATGTGCCTTTGTCGGGCCGAGCCATGTGTGCCAATAAAATATAATGCTGGGTACTGGAGAGAGAAACTATATAAAGGACAGCTCCGAGTGGGTGTGCCCTCACTGCAAGGCCCCATGGGCAGGGTGTGTGTGTAGAGGATAACCCACATAGGTGGACTGGATAGCCAGCGGTACAGCACTGGGCAGATGCTTCAATGCGACTTGACTGCTGCAGACGAGGTTGTTCCGCCGAGCTGAAACCACAAGCAGAATGGCTCCACCCACTCGCCTCCCCAAGCGGTCCCCTGTTCCCTCCCTTGCACCAGTCGCTCGCGGGCCGCATAGGAGCCCTGGGTGGGCCGGTTGTGGCCCCCGGGCCTTATGTTTGACACCTCAGATCTTACACATTTCCAAGACTTGCATTAGATGGCACAAACCTTAAGTTCAAGATTCAGAGGCCATTGCTTAAGCATTCTCTATGCTGCTATCTTATTGCAATATAAGCATTTCATAGTCCAGGCCTTTAGTCCCTCAGAATCCAAGCCAGCCTCCTTTTCCAGGCTCTTGGCTCAATTATACTTCTTTGGCCAAGCAGCATCAGGTGATGACGACATCCAATCAGGACCCATTCTTGCTGGAACCCTCCAGAAAAATTCCCTCTTCACACCTGATTCCTCCCTCCCATCCCGCAGGTTCTCATGAGAAGCGAATTACCACATTTCCAGCTCTGACCTTGAAGAGGATAACAGCTGTGTAAGCCGAGAGACCAATTACTGACACCTGCGGGATGGAACAGGCCCACAATTATTTGGATTAACCCTTGAGGGAGGGGGGGGCAGGGGGTGCTTTGCCTCACACCCAGGGAAAGGGTTTTCCCAACAGCTGCTCCACAAGATCCCTTGTTAAGTGGACATGTCAGGGACTTAACCCTCACCCTTCCAAGGGTCAAACTATATGACCTCTTAGGAGATCTAAGACTGGATCGCTCATGGTTTTTAAAAGTTAAAAGCAGGAGCTCTTCCACGCTGCCCCCGGGCCTCCCCCAGCAGTTGGGTGTAGTGGTTAAGTGTGCGGACTCTAATCTGGGAGAACCGGGTTTGATTCCCCACTCCTCCACTCGCAGCTGCTAGATGACCTTGGGCAAGGCATAGTTCTGGCACAGCTGTCCTTGAAAAAGAGCAGTTTCTCTCAGAGCTCTCTCCGCCCCACCTACCTCACAGGGTGTCTGTTGTGGGGAGGGGAAGGAGTTTGTAAGCCACTCCAATCTCTTCTTCTAAATTGGGACGACAGTGCTGAGAGCAGGTGGATTTGACCCTTTCCCATGCAAACTGGGGTGGGGGGCAGGATTTGCCATCACCCCCCCCCAACATGCACAGCCCCAGCAACGCTGCAGCTTTTGTTACATTTTAAAAAACTGCAGAAGTTATCTGCCCACAAATATCCCTGCCTTTCTAGTTTGATCCATATTTAGAAGATTGGTTAACACTGGATACTGACAGCAGAAAAACAATGCAGATTGATTAGCTTTCATAAGCACAGGCAGCACCAGAGCGTTCAAAAGCAAATATCTAGGGCTGCCAGCTCTGGGTTGGGAAAGATTTGGGGGATGGAGACTGAGGAGAGCAAGGTTTGGGGAGGGGGACTTTGATTGGGTAGAATGCCATAGAGTCCACCTTTCAAAGCGGCCGTTTTCTCCAGGTGAACTGATCTCTGTCACTTGGGGATCAGTTCTAATTCTGGGAAATCTCCAGTCACCACCTGGAGATTGGAAACCCTATAAATATTGAAGTCTACCCCAGAATCCTTTTTTTTAAAAAAACGGTTACAGTACATATTTGGTAAGGAAAACTTTTAGAGAAATGTTGAAAAGGGCTGCCACAAACTTGAATGAATTGTTTTTTCCATCTTTCACAACTCTCTCACGCCTCTGTGGTCTAATAGCCCAGCCGGCCACTTCCCTGCCTGGTTTCCTGCTTCCAATCTACATAAAGGAATTTTTTATTACTTCGCTTGTCTGAAGGTTTTTAAGCAATGGGTGACTCAACTTAGAGTTGTTTGGCCAAGGTTTACGTGAAGAATTTGCAGCCAGACTAGCTCCCAAACAGGGATGCAGGCCTTCAGGTTGGGACCTGGGAATCCCCTGGAATGACAGCTCATCTCCAGGCAACGGAGATCAGTTCCCCTGGAGAAAATGGCTGCTTTGGAGGGTGGACTCTGTGGCATTTTAAAAGGGTTTGAACACTTTCCCTATGAGGAAAGGTTAAAGCGCTTAGGGCTCTTTAGCTTGGAGAAAAGACGACTGAGGGGTGACATGATTGAGGTTTACAAGATTATGCATGGGAAAGAGCAGGTAGAGAAAGAGGTACTTTTCTCCCTTTCTCACAATACAAGAACTTCTGGGCACTCCATGAAATTGCTGAGCGGTCGGGTTAGAACGGATAAAAGGAAGTCCTTCTTCACCCAAAGAGTGATTAACATTTGGAATTCACTGCCACAGGAAGTGGTGGCGGCTACAAGCATGGATGGCTTCAAAAGGGAATTAGATAAGCATATGGAGCAGAGGTCCATCAGTGGCTATTAGCCACAAGGTATAGATAGGGGCTCTGGGGCAAGTGATGCTCTGTCTTCTTGGTGCTTGGGGGAGGGGTCAACAGTGGGAGGGCTTCTAGTGTCCTGGCCCCACTGGTGGACCTCCTGATGGCAACTGGTATTTCTGGCCACTGTGTGACAGAGTGTTGGACTAGATGGGCCTTTGGCCTGATCCAACATTGGCGTCTCTTATGTTCTTATTACAGCCCACTGAGGTCCCTGTCCTCCCCTGGCTCCATCCCCCAATTTCCAGGAGTTTCTCAACCTGGTGCTGACAACCCTACAGCCAGTTTGGTGTAGTGGTTAAGTGCACGGACTCTAATCTGGGAGAACCGGGTTTGTTTCCCCTCCACTTGCACCTGCTGGATGACCTTGGGCAAGCCATAGTTCTGGCACAGCTGTTCTTGAAAAAGAGCAGTTTCTCTCAGAGCTCTCTCAACCCCACCTACCTCACAGAGTGTCTGTTGTGGGGAGGGGAAGGAGTTTGTAAGCTGCTCTGAGACTCCTTTGGGTAGTGAAGGGAGGAGTATAAATCCAATCTCTTCTTCTTCTTCTTCTTCCAAAGCATGTTATAATCACAGTCTATTGCACTTTTTAATTAAAGTCAGTTAGGTACACAGTTAAACATACAATGCAAGAAGTTTCAAGTACTACGTAGCTGTTGGGACTTGGCCAGACACCAAAATGCAGGGAGTATCCATTGGTAGAAATTACAAGGGGGGGGGGGGGCAGGAATCCCAGGTGTCAGCCCTCGTTCTAAACACTACTCTGCAGCTGTTGGAGGTTACTCATTGTGCCCCTGCCCAACAACAAGGGTTTCTCCCTTCCAAGTGCAGCCCAAAGAAAATAAACTGCGAACCACAGGTGACTTTCCTCAGCAGAGGCAAATGAAGGGCCAGGATTTGAACCGGGGTCTGCCGTATCCTAGTCCAGCACTCCTATCACTGCACCACAGCAGGTTCAGAAATGCTCTGTCAAGTTTCTGAAATGCACTGAACAAACAAGCATGAACTTTTGCTATAAAGCCAAACCACTAGAAGCTCCATTTTATTTCCCTGGTCACCTTCAGCAACCTTTCTTCGGAGAGGTTGTTACCCAACACCGGAGCTGGGATCTCCCCCCCCAACGTAGACGTGCCAATGTTCAACCACGTCTGGCTCAAGCACACTCCCGTCTGGACAACGGGATCTTGTGTCACTTATCACCAAGGGTCAGCTACTTGTATTTTTAGCCTGGGACCTTTCTTTCCTCCTCCCCACCTCTCCCCGAGGATCAGCTCAACTCCACAAGTTGCAGCTTCTTAAGAAAGGAACAAGGGCAAAGAGGGAGGGGAAAGAACAAAGAAAAGAAAGCAAAATATAGGGGGGGGATAAAGAGGAAATGCAAATGTAAAACTAGGCAAAGTGCTGTCTGGAGAAGGAGTACATAACATTTTCTAAATAAATGAATAGAAAGGTGTGGGGGGGAGAGAACAACACAGAGACAAAGGACAAGGCAGCTACTTAAGAAAGGAACAAGGGCAAAGAGGGAGGGGAAAGAACAAAGAAAAGAAAGCAAAATATGGGGGGGGGGATAAAGAGGAAAAGCAAATGTAAAACTAGGCAATGTGCTGTCTGGAGAAGGAGTACATAACATTTTCTAAATAAATGAATAGAAAGGTGTGGGGGGGAGAGAACAACACAGAGACAAAGGACAAGGGTTCAAATCCTCGTTCTGCAATGAAACTCACCGAGTGACCATACGCCAGTCACTCTCAGCTCAGGTTGCCAAATTTTTAAATGATTCCTCTAACTGTCCTTTATAATACCGGTTTGATCCGCAGCAGTTATCAGGGGAAGTCATTCAATCCCATGCCAAAAAAAAGGCTCAACTGCCCATTTCTACTCACTGAGCCTCTGCTAGAGTGTTCTTTCCATGTCAAGTCAGCAACCTTACTCTCAAGCCTAACCCACCTCATAGGGCTGTTCTGAGCATCCATATATACCAGCTTAAGTTCTCTGGACACAGAGATGAGAAATTAAAGGCTAGTAATGGAAAAGGACACAAAGAGTGGGAACAGCCGACAAGTACATGGGAGGAAAGGAGACTGACATACTAGCAACCGGTACAAAGAAACAGAACAAAGTTTGAGTCCAGTGGCACCTTTAAGACCAAAAAAGTTTAATTCTGGATACAAGCTTCAAGTACCCGAGGAAGTGTGCATTGCACCCAAAAGCTTGTACCCAGAATTAAACTTTGCCGGTCTTAAAAGTGCCACCGGACTCCAGCATTTTTGTCTTATTGCTTCAGACCAACACAGCTACCCACCTGGATCTATCAATATAGAGAAAGACAGAGACAATAATACGGGGAGGGGAGGGGAGTTGGAGGAGATAACAAAAAAGAGGATTTATTCCCACAGATGGGTAGCCAACCTTAGACCACAGCTGCAACATTAAACCGCATTCCAGCGACATCTGGAAGGCCAACAAAAAGCTATCCCAGCATCAGTTTAGCTAAGTCACTTCATTCGATGCAAAAAACAAACAAACACGAGGACTGGGAGGCAGAAAAAGAAGGGGGCGGATAAATAAACTCGAGCAAGAAACCGTCTCCGTAAAGGTTGCCAACTTCCAGCTAGCTCTCGTTGCTCTGCCTTCCGCAGCACCTGGACCCGCAGCCCTTTCCAAGCAACTAACCCTCCCCCCCTCTCCCATCTCGGCTCCACGCCGCGAGAAGCTGAGGAGACCCGTCCAAGAGGGCAGAGGAGCACGGGGGAAGTGGAGATGTTGGCAACCCCGCGCGGGCGGAGAAGCGCCGCCGCCGCCCCTGCCCACCTGGCACCTGCAGACGATGTCGGCCTCGGTGGCCAGCAGATCCACCACCTTGCCTTTGCCCTCGTCCCCCCACTGCGCGCCCAGGACCACCGTCACACGGTTGCCGCCGGGCTCGCTCCGCAACCGCTTCAGCCCCCCGGCGGCCGCAGCCGGGTGAGGGGCGCGGGCGTTGGCGGCTGCTGCCGCCGCCGCCGTGGCCGCCCGGGTGCCCGACATGACTCGCTGCCTCAGGCGGGTCTTCTCTCCTCCCCTCACGACGGACAGCACCTTCGCCCACCCGCGCGCCTGGCCTTTTAAGGGAGCCCGCGGCCAATCCGTGCCGGCCGCGCTGTGACGTAGGCGGGAGGCGGGGCATGAAGGCTGCCGGGCACGCGTGAAGGCGGAGGAAGGGACATTTCACGAAGGCAGCTGCCCAGGGCTGGAGGCGGTGCGGGGAGAATAGATATTTTTTGGGGGGAGGAAAATAGGTTTTTATTTTTAAAAACCCTTTCAGTTTGTTACAAAGTACATGTATGTATCTTTCCACATTACAAATACATATTCTGGTAGGGTTGCCCGGTCTGGGTTGGAAAATACATGGAGACTTTGGGGGTGGATCCTGGAGAGGGCGGGGTTTGAGGAAGGGAGGAGCCTCAGCAGGGTCCAATGCCACAGAGTCCATCCTTCAAAGCAGCCATTTTCACCAGGGGAGCTGATCTCTGTCAGCTGGAGATCAGTTGTAAAAGCCGGGTGGACTCTGGCCCCACCTGGAGGCTGGCAACCCTATATTCTAGTAAGATCGAGGTGGTCTCCAGGCCCCACCTGGAGGTTGGCAACCTATAAGATCGAGGTGGTCAGCCATGTTGGTCTGAAGCAGTAAAACAAGTGCACACAAAAGCTCATACCTTGAATAAACCTTTGTTGGTCTTAAAGGTGCCACTGGACTCCAAATATATCCCAGTAATTTAACCATCTAACACAGGGGTGTCAAACATGCGGCCCAGGGGCTGGATCAGGAGCCAGTTTGGTGTAGTGGCAGGGCTGCCAGCCTCAAGGTGGGGCCTGGCGATCCCTCGCTTTTACAACTGATCTGCAGCTGATAAGAGACCAGTCCCCCTGGAGAAAATGGCTGCGTTGAAGGGTGGACTCCATGGCATTGTACCCTGCTGAGGCTCCTCCCTTCCTCAAACCCCACCTTCCTCAGGCCTCACCCAGTAAATCTCCAGATGTTTCCCAACCCAGAGCTGGCAACCTTGGCTGGTGCCCAGTGGGGCTGGTGGGAGGGCAGGGAAGTCAAAAGTGGGTGGGACCAGAACCAACAGCAGGGCTATTT
>NW_015164229.1:417165-422705 GCF_001447785.1 Gekko japonicus
AAAATATTGCAAGACTGCTAATGTTTTAAGCAAGCTTTTATTTTAAGTAAAAAAAACCCTGTGTTCATGTCCTTTATTAAGTTTATATCTCCGCTACCTGGCTGCGGATCCAGGAGCTGCGGTGGCTCAAGTGGTTAAGATGCTGAACTGCCGGCTGTGAAAGGTCAGTAGTTCAGCAGTTCGAGACCTGGGTGCCGCATGACGGAGTGAGCTCCCGTCTCTAGTTCCAGCTCCTGCCAACCTAGCTGTTCGAAAGCAAGAAATTGCAAGTAGATAAATAGGTACCACTTCTGTGGGAAGGTAACAGAGTTCCATGCGCCTTGGTGTTTAGTCATGCCGGCCACATGACCACGGAAATGTCTTCGGACAGCGCTGGCTCTTCGGCTTTGAAACGGAGATGAGCACCGCAACCCTAGAGTTGGATTCGACTGGCTTTCGAGCAAGGGAAACTTTACCTTTACCTGGCATTACATTTTAAGACACACGTGGCCCCGCCCAACAAGGTCTCATTTATGTCAGATCCGGCCCTCATAACTAATGAGTTCGACATCCCTGATCTAACAATATAACCTATATTAAACTACAAATCTACCAATTTTAAACACTAATTCATAAGTTTAGCAATTTAACACTTTAGTTAAGTTTTGGAGGCGGTGCTGGGAGTGGAGAAGGAGGAGAGAGGCTGGCTCAGAGCGGCAGTGTGGTCTAGTGGGTGGAGTGCATGGCAATGTATGGTTGAGGATAGCAATGGTTGGAATCAAACCTGGCCTCCCCCATCTCTCCTTTCCCTTCATGGGGAAATGACATAAAATATCCTAAAATGCCATCAAGCATGGCTTCTTCCATCTTTCCTCTCCTTTATGGGAAAGGACATAAAGTGACCTTAAGACGCAATTCTGAACAGTTTCTTTATTGCCATTTTCATTGTTTTTAATGGTTTAATTTACCTTATATTTCACTTGTAAATGTATTTATTGACATAATGTATACACTGCCCTGAGCCCTACACAGGGGAGGAAGGGCTAAAAATCAGACCAGTAAATAAATTTGGAAGAGCCAGGCTCAAGAGTCCACTCAAGTGAGTAAGCCTATCTCAAGTGATTAAGCCTGTAAAAATTATTTATAAACATCACATCAGTTCAATGACATCTTTATATAACAAGGTAACAGTGTGTAAAAAGAGAGAACAAAGCCATACCAGCTTACAATGTAGCTCATATCCAAAGGACAGCTTTTGTGAGAGTTGCGTATGCATACATATAAAGCCAAACTGCTTGCAGGCAATTCCCTTTTTTCAGATAATGGTGGTCCTTCTATCTCCGTTTGGATTGATTTTGAACTACTTAAAAAGAAACATATGAGATATCCCTTACGTGGATCATCTCTTATCAAATATTGTAAAAATAGTTATATACCTAGAGGCTTGTGCATGAAAAAACCATGTGGAATGTTTAATGATGAGGATTTTAAAATTTTATTACTTATTATATTCAATTTCTATCCCCGCAAGCGGGCTCAGGGCGAGTTGCAGGTCACATAGGATGTGACAATAAAACAATTAAATCTCATAAATTACAAAGTTAGAAATTTAAAAGTTAGAAGAACAAAAATAAAACCAGCATAAGGCATTGCCTTGGTGACGATGCTATGATGTACTTCTTCGGAGCGGCGCGGTGCGGTGCTGTTGGCCGCTTGAAACGATGCTATGATGTACTTCTTCGGAGCGGTGTGGTGACATTGGCCGCTTGACACAAGGCCAAGGCCTCTGGTAGGGGAGGCTGAAAGATGGAAGAATGTGGATGCCAGCCACCTCAACTAAAAGCCCAGTGGAGCAGCTCCATCTTACAGGCCCTGCAGAATTGCAATAGATGGAATGGACAGCCATTCTCAACAGGTGTTCTTTTGATCTGATGCTGCTTCAGATAGAGAAAACCAGCAAAGAGGTTGAAGATTTAGAAGTATAACTCAGAGATACTGTGGAAGGCTTGAAAACATCTATGGAGGTTACCAGTCCGGACATTAAAAATGAAGCAATCGGAGGATGAAATTAATGAACATCATACACAATTGAAGACTATCAAAATTTAGAAGAGATGAATTAGACTATAAGAACGGAAACGCGTACCCATGGTTGTCAAAGAGGGTTCGTAAAATCGCCTTTTCTGAAGCCTTGGTTACTGATCGTGAAAGCAGTGATTATCATGAATATTCTAGTCATTCTGAAAATGAGGGGATGTCAGCTCCTTTTTTAGGGCTATGGGCAATCAGCTTCTCTAACATTCCTCATGCACACATTCCTCCACACCCCTGGTCCAGAAGAGAAACTAAAAAATCAGGAGCGTTTTAATTCCCTGTATCCTCTTCTGCTGCAGCAGTGTAATGCGTATCCCCTCAAAAACACTTTTTTAAAGTGCAGAACTGCATATGGTCGAGTTGCCAGGTCTGGTCTGGGAAATGCCTGGAGATTTGGGGAGGTGGAGCCTGGGGAGGGCGGGGTTTGGGGAGGGGGAGGGGCCTCAGTGGGGTAGAATGCCGGAGGGTCCACCTTCCAAAGCAGCCATTTTCTCCAGGGGGAACTGACCCCTGTAGTCTGGAAATCAGTTGTAATGGCAGGAAGATCTCCAGCGGCCACCTGGAAAATGGCAACGGTAGTTTCTGGAAACACCGTCACAATAGTAAAGACACAAGCAGAACTGATGACAAGTTGATATATTGTAATAAGACTGAGACAACAAGACTGCCAGTTAGTGCAAAAAGAATATTCAGTGGAGTTTTAAATGTTTCCAAAGCAGCGCTCCACAGGATTAAAAATATATATTTTTTTACAACAGCAAAAAACGAGCATGACTCTGTATCTGACAGTAGCGCTACCGATGCACTGTTGGTTACACCAATTATTATACAATTATCATGTTCAGGATAAGTTCTTATTCAAATCTTGCTGGGAGAGGAAAAAAATCAACACAAAAAAACAGATATGGAGGGTGGGGGAGACCCTCCCCGGCCAAGCACATTTCTGTAGTAACCCACACCTTGTTTTTGACTATCAATGTTCCACCTTCCCAGCCTGCCAAGGCCACAATCCACAATAAACTTAAGCCATCTTAATTCTGCATTGGATTGTGACACTGAATTCACACAACATAGAGAACAGCTGGATTGCAGTATCATTACTTAACTGACAGTAAGGGCTTCCAAATTTCCCTTATCAAATCAGATCGATATGTTACCTGCTTGCATTTTGACCTTTAAATTATGAACTGTTCATAAAGGCCTACAGGAATTTTGTCCAAGACTAAAATCAATGCAAGAGTTTTATTCTTCCCCTTTCCCCATTCTTTTTTTGCACAATTCGATTTATGAAAGAACTCTGAAGGAAGAACAGACACTTGCAGAAGAAATTTTCGATTCACAGTCTCGCACCATATAAATATTCTTCGAGGTTAAATTAAAACCTTTGAGCACAGAGTAGCAGGTTCATCCTTGCTCTGATCCGTTTAGTAGGTAAGGGTTTGGGTTTTTTTTTTAATGTGCGTTCATTCAGATAGACGTATTATTTTAACGTGGAATTGTTGAAAGGCCTTTCCTTGCATCTGCTCCCAAAGCATTCAGGATGGTGGCTTCCAGCCCGGCAACTCCTTTCCAAGCTATGAAAAGAAGATAAGACATAAATGTGGGGGGCATGAATACATCTGGTAAAAATCATCATAACGCGAATGGTTCGCTTAATTTTTTTTAAAGCACAATTAGTATCTTTTGCATCAGAGCAAAAACACCAAACTGCTTTATCCTCTGCATCCCAAAAGGTACTAGACAGATATATTTGCTCAGATGCCATTCCCACTTATTTTGATGGTGTTAAGTATTGGGGCTGGAACATCCCAGGACTGTTTCTACCAGAGACTGGCTGAGTTTGGACCTCTAGTACAATAAACAGCCCACCAGGACTTTGGAGGTGACCAATGAGGATTTAATGTTATGTAAATAGCCTATCATTGGGGGTGTGGTTGGGTGTGGTCAGGGCTTTTTTTTTGGTAGAAAAAGCCCAGCAGAAACTCATTAGCATAATAGGCCACACCCAACAGCAGACACTCATTAGCATATTAGGCCACACCCTGGACAGCACAGCATATTAGCCTATTAGGCCGCACCCCCATGTTACCAGAAGTGTGGTCATCCAGCCACACCCACCTTTTGCTTCTTATTCCGTTTACCATGTTGTCAAAACCCAGAGCCTTTTTTTTTTTGCAGGAATTCCCCTTTTACCATGTTGTCAAACCCCAGTGCCTTTTTTTTTTTGCAGGAATTCCTTTGCATGTTATGCCACACACCCCTAATGTAGCCAATCCTAATGAGTTTCTGCTGTTGAGTGTGGCCTATTATGCTAATGAGTTCCTGCTGGGCGTGGCCAACCCGGGAGCCAGCCGGAACTCCGTTCCTGTGCGTTCCTGCCCAAAAATAGCCCTGGGTGTGGTGTTTGCATGCTATTTAAACAGGGCTGTTGCCTTGGAGTTTGGTCTTGTGTCTGCTGAATCACTAATAAAGCTGTGCTGATCACTAGACTTGGGGTCTGCTCATCCATGGAACCCGCTATTTAACAGATGGGATTCTCCATAAAGCTGTTTTGGATTGCAGCTTGATATGCCAGCCTCCAGGTGAAAATGGATCTCCCCTGGAGAAAACGGAGGGTAGGCTCTATGGCTTCAAGGAGCTCAGAGTGACCTCTCCTCCATGGTACCTTCACAACGGCCCAGAGACCCCAACTTTAACCACAGTCTGGAATATGGGATGGAAGCCACAACTTGGAACACTCTGTTGTAGGCATTTAGGGTTGCCAGGCCTCAGCCAGCAACCCCCATGAGGAATTAGGAGGCAATTAGGGACACCAGCCTCCAGGTTGGATCTGGGGATCTCCCAGAATCACAGCTCATCCCCACAGTACGGAGATCAGTTCCCCTGGAGAAAGTGGATGCTTTGGGAGGGTGGGCTCTGTGGCACTGGACCCCACTGAGGTCCCTGTCCTCCCCAGGCTCCATCCCCAAATCTCCAGGAATTTCCCAACCTGGATCTGGCAATTCTTACCCCCACCTCCACCCCGTGCTGGTGGCCGGGGGGACCTGGCCAACCCTATGTCTGGTGTGCCGGCATCATGTCGGCACACTGACATAACTTCCATTCAAAACTGGAAGTGACCGGTGTTCTTGAATTTACAAAAACTCTATAGTTTGTGGGGGGGTTGGGTAAATTCTAGAGTTTCCATGACATCAGGCTTACCTAAGGGACCGCCTTTCCCAGCATGTTCCCCCAAGGGCACTACGGTCGGGGATTCAAAATCTCCTGGACATTCCAGGCCCCAGGAACATCAAATTTGCTGTCACCAGGGCCAGGGCGTTTTTGGTGGCAGCTCCTACCTGGTGGAACGAGCTCCCAGAAGAGATCCGGGCCCTGCGGGACCTTGTGCAGTTCCGCAGGGCCTGTAAAATGGAGCTCTTCTGCCAGGCTTTTGAGTAGGAGCCGCCGCCGCCACTATTCCATCACCG